>NW_010178561.1:0-6538 GCF_000695765.1 Mesitornis unicolor | reverse complement strand
GGGAGCGTGGGTGGGGGGAGTCTGGAGGGGGTGTTGTGGTGTTGGGCTGTGGCTGTGCGGGTCTCGGAGAGGTTCTTGTTCCCTGTCCTCCCTCCAGCCGTCTAATCCCGAGAAGGAAGTGGAGAGGGATGTGTTCCTGTTCCGAGCCTACATTGCCCAGGTGAGGTGTGAGTGCTGCATCTGCAGCAGCACAGCGTGAGCGTGGGGCTGGAGCTGCGGGGTTGTGGGTCTGAGTCCTGTGAGTGCAGCATTACACAGTTTGGTGATAATTCCTCTTTCAGCATTAGAACAAATGTGTTCCCTGGCAGGAATGTGACTGTGAGTGCAATGTGTTGTGTTAGGGCCAGGAAGACCTGATGGGACCTCTTTGAGAGGCACATTTTTATCTTTAAAGTGGCAAATAATTGTCTTTGGGGTTATGAAATTTGCCTCCATTTGTAGAGTGTGATGTGAGACATAAGGTAGAAATTTGTCGTTCCTGTGTTTTGTTGTTCTAAAGGAGGCTGTGGAAAGTAAGCAAATATTTCCTGCATTCTGAAAGCTTAGTAAGTCACAGATTTTTCTTCGTTGCTTTCAATAGAGAAAATACGGTGTTGTCCTGGATGAAATTAAAGCTAATGCCAGTCCTGAGCTCCAGGCGGTGAGGATGTTTGCAGAATATCTTTCAAATGAGAATCAAAGGTAAGTCTGATACACTGGAGCTCAAGCCCTGTCCTGCAGGGAATATATTTCCACGTGGCAAGCGTCACATAGAGTGTGGTCTTTATTGTGATTTTCTGTGGTTTTGCAGTGACTCTTAAAAAGGCAGAGTTGTGTGAGGGCAGGATCTTTTTGTCTTGTTTAGTAACAAAACACTCCCAAATTCTTACCCTTGTTCTTGATAGGGATGCAATTGTTGCCGATTTGGACAAGAAAATGGCAAAAAGCGTTGATGTTGCCAATACTACGTTCTTGCTGATGGCTGCTTCCATCTATTTCCACGACAAAAATCCCGATGCGGCTCTGCGTACTCTGCATCAAGGGGAGAGCTTGGAATGGTGAGTGTGACTGGCCCTGGCATCACAGAGGTGTGTGCTAGCAAAACTTTTCTCCTCTCAAGGGAGAGGTGTTGTAGAAATGCTACAGTGACTTATCTCTAAAAAGCTTCGGGACCATTGAGAAACTACTTTGAGGTTTGCTTTCTAAGCAGTAAGTGATTTGGTGTTACAGCATCAAGTTTATTGCTCCCTTGTGAAACTTAAGAACCTGATTATTGATTTCTGTGTGTGCAGCATTGCTGAAACGAGCATTTTGTCGATACAGCGAAGGAGCACTTGGGAGTTCAGAGCAAGCTTCCCCATTCTGGGTCCTGCTCTGGGATGTCGGTGCCCTGCAGCAGGGGGGGCTTGTCCCTGGGTGCTGGTGGGGCATCTTCCTGCCAAGCAGGCTCCCAGGCAAAGCGTGGGCAGCTGAAAGTCTGCAGTTGTGAAAATCACTTTGCTCTTGTCCGTTGCAGCATGGCCATGATGATACAGATTCTCCTGAAGCTGGACAGGCTTGATCTGGCTCGGTAAGTGAGTTTGTGTTTGTGTCCCCTCACTTTTTAATGATGCTCTCATGAGGTGGGCCGTGGAAAGAGAATTTTTATCTCCCAGCCTCCCCCAGGGTGCAGCATTTTAACACCTGCAGTGGACACAAGAGCTTGTGCGTAGGTATGGGGGTGCTGCAGAAGGCTTTTATTCTTCAAAGTGCAAAAGCTGTGGACGTAATCGAGCTGGATACAGCTAAAGGAAGAGATGGGACTCTAGGTTTAATCTTGCTTTTAGCAGAATGTGGTTTGAGTCTCTAGATTTCAAGATTTCTCAAGAACGGTTTCTGCCTTAGGCCATGGGCAAGTAAAGCAGGGAGGTTTTTCACAGACTATTTCAGTAAAACAGTAAGAGGTGTTTGTGCCACGTTCCCAGCTTGCTGTGGCTGTTGTGCTATGGTGATGGATGAGCTGAGAGGGGAAACTGTAGCCTTTTGTTTGTCTTACAGCAGTTGCCAAAAAGGCCTTGTCTTTCTGTTGTCTGACTCCCACTTTTGCTTCTGCAGCAAGGAACTTAAGAAAATGCAGGAGCAAGATGAGGATGCGACTCTTACTCAGCTGGCGACTGCCTGGGTGAACCTGGCCATAGTGAGTATCTTAAATGGGGATACTAGAAAAAAACCCTGTAACTCTTCGCGTAGAGCAGACTGTCTTTAAGTGTGGTTGTGAATCGGACGAAAACATAAACTGGTTGGCAGTCCAGATAGTCAGGTGATTGAAAATAAATAGTCTCCTAAAATTCAGTGAAGTGCAAGGTTATGCATGCAATAATGTGTTGTACTATTAAAGAGACCTTTTTTGGCATCTACTTGGTTCTGTTATGAAATCTCTTGTACATCGTCCTTGCCTAGCAATTGGGTGCGGCTGGATTTTCCTTCAGATCTTACTTTCCACAAGGGATCCCACCTCTAACTGGTGGAAGCTGCTCCGTGTAGGACCTTTCTGAAACTGGAACTCTTTGAAAAGCTTGGTGTCCCTACCAGCATTTAATTATAAAAATCTCGTTTCATAATCCTTTATTACGTCAAACATCTGAACTTCTTCTGAAGTGGTTTTTTTTTCCTTTTGAAATGAAACCTGGATCTTTTGATCCTTTAAGTGGTTCTTAATATTTAATAGTTTTGCATTTCTTTCATCTACAGTCTGACAGTGATCTGTTGTGGTGTAGGGGATCACATGAATGCCAACAGCTGTCAGCATTGGCTCTTACACGTTTTATACATGTGGTTTATAGCAATCAAAGTGAACTTTGTCCCTGTTCCTTCAACCGTGGCAAGAAAGTACCGGCTTCTTAGCAGTGTGTAGTGAAATGGTGGGTGTTTGTCGCCTCCCTTTGCAGGGTGGTGAGAAGTTGCAAGATGCCTATTACATCTTCCAAGAGATGGCAGACAAATGCTCCTCCACCCTCCTGCTGCTTAACGGCCAAGCAGCCTGCTACATGGCTCAGGGCAAGTGGGACGATGCAGAGGGTGTGCTGCAAGAGGCGTTGGACAAGGTACTTGCTGGCTGTGCCAGATGGATTTGCTCTCGGGGATATAGAGTAAAACAGCAGAGTCTTCTGCTGTTACACTTCATGAAAATACCAGTATGTTGATAATTTTGCTAAGGGTGGTCGCTGGGAAGATTTAGGTAAGTCAGATACATCCGGTGATTGTTCTCATTTTCAGGACAGTGGCCACCCTGAGACCCTGATCAACTTCATTGTCCTGTCACAGCACTTGGGCAAACCACCAGAGGTGAGGCTTACTGGTTTTTACTGGGGCTGTTGACATTCAGGACACTGAGAAAATCAGGTTTTACTCGCTGTAAACAAACACATTGACGTGTGATGTTTTAAACTCTTGGCTTCTCCTCATGTTAGCTCAGTATTTAAACTTATCTGTCTCATCCCATCAGGTTACAAATCGCTATTTGTCGCAGTTGAAGGACGCGCATAAAAACCACCCATTCATAAAGGAGTATCAAGCAAAGGTACTAATTACAGTCTGCTATAAAACAGTTCATCATGCCTCATACCAGTGTATGGTGTGGATTCTTTACCTGTAGACGTGACTCAGTTCTGAGGGGGCAAGTCTGTGTTCTTCCTCTGTCACATCACTTTTCTAGCCCTTGTGAGAGATATTGGGAGACGCAAGCCAGGTGTTAAACAAAGGAGTCATGGACCTGAACCTGGTAACATCTGGAAGGAATAGCTTTGAGATACGGGTTCTTAATCTGAGTCAGAAGTTTGTTACTATCAGACACCATGCTTAAACAGTGCAAACGTACCTCTGGAAGAGGGAATTTGTGGAGGGGGAAAGAAGGATAAAGAAAATAGCAAAGGGAAAATGGAACAAATTAAAAAAAAAAAAGAGAGCTGATACAGGTGATCTTGCTTCTTGGAATTCCTTTTCCCTTACCAAGCTGTGATAGCAGTGTTCTCTTCAGCTAATGCGGGTTTTGTTAATTTTTCAGTAAAGTTCAAGATGTGTTCATTTGTTTTTGCTTCTGATTTGCAGGAGAATGACTTTGACCGGCTGGCCATGCAGTATGCCCCCAGCGCGTGAGGAGAGGGGAAGGAGGCTGCGGACCTGCTCTGTGGTACCTCGGGAACTGGGGTTGATGTGCAAAGCCTCTTTGGTAACACGGAAAAATTGTCTCTGTGAGTCAGGCTGGCTTAAATCACTGGGGCAGGGCCTTGGAATCCAGCGAGCCAGTGCCAAGCCTGTATATAATGTGTAGCTACTTGAATTTGTTAGCTGAAAAGCCTGGGTTCTGGCTTACCTGGGTCCCAAACTCCGTTTAAAATACAGCGTGAATCAGGAGTATGCAACACTGTACCTTAAACATTACTAATAAAGCCTTTTCTGCATCTGTGTGCCCCTTAATTTCAGGGATTCAAGGAGGCTGAGCCCTGTCCTCTGTACCAAGGGTATATTTTTAGGAACAGTACAAAGGTTAATTTTAAGCATCTGCATTCAGTACATGGATGAATCCCGAGTTACAAATCTTCTTTCAGTCTGACCGATGACTTCTCCACTAACTTCAGCATCCTCTGGAAGTAGCATATACCCGGCTGTAGGGGTTACTGCTGGTGAGAGGGGAAAGCTGCCCCAGAATAAAAATAATCTGATTGTAATAGGCTCAGCCTTAATCTCAAGTTGGTAAAATGCGGTAGCTTGTGTCCTGCAGCGCGCTTGGCAGCACACTTGTCACCAGCCCCTTTGGAAACCGGTGGTTGTTGAACCTGATGTGAATATAATGTGATCCTACACTGTGATTGTGCTGTTCTGCAGCCTTGGGTGCTTGTGTAGCATTTCAGACTGGGGTATGGGCCGAGCAATTGTGTTTTATCAGAGAATGCAAAGAGCAAATGTCCAAGTGAAACCCTCAGCTGAGACCTCCTGATATTGGAATATTGGAATTATCTTCTGAATTACCATTTGGGTTGCGCTGGGGGAGAAGAGGGGTTTATACTCCACTGTGAATGTGTCTCACTGGTGTTTCCTTTGTGCCCGCCTCGGCTGTGGTGGCTCTGAAAGGGCTCATTGTCCCTTTCCTTGGCTTGTTTAGTGAGCACCTCTTTTCAATGGGGGGTTATTCGTGGTCCGGCCTGCAATGAATGTTTCCTTTGTGGAGCTGTCTGAGGGAGACCTGAAAGGGGCTTGTGTGTTCAGGGCAGCCATTACCCACTTGATGGGCCATGATAAATTGACTTAAAAATGTAAACAATAAAAGCAAGTGGCATAGCAGGAGCTGGTGCTGTCAGTGAGAAGAGGGGAATGTGGTGTTCAGACCTCCGAGAGGAATGAGTTTGTGTTTTCTCATTGCTGTCCCACACCAATTAACGAAGTTCCAGAGTTAAAACTCATTTGCAGTTTGCCTTTTTCTTTCCAATAAAGCCTGGTTTGAGTTACGGTTCCATGAGTGCCTGTGATGATGATTATGATTCTCCATCTCTAGTAGCAAGGATTCCACAGCTGCAATTTGGTTTTGATGCATTAGAGCACAACTGAGCTTCATTTACTCCTCCATGGCTGAAAGCAAGTACAGCTGCACTGCTCCAGTGCCTTTGATGTAAGGTTCCTGTTGCGCTTTACCATGAGACAATGCAAATGTTAACATTTTAGGAGAATCTTCACCTTAAAATCATGCTTCTCCTAGCAAGCCAAATGTCTGATGGTCTGTCTGTTTCTCTGGATGCGTTATGTTTAATTTCAAACATAAATATAACAAACTGTCTGTTTTATGAACCAGCAGTGAGCCATGGTGTGAGCTGCCTGCCTTCTGGGAGAGGCATTCGGTCGAGTTTGCTCATCAAGGGTGACCTTTTGGGAGTGCTATTTGCATTTTCCAGGTGCATCTTGTCACTCTAGAGCCTCCTAGACTGCAACAGGTGCCGGAATTCAGCTGTGGTGCGGTGGAGGCACTGAAATGTTGCGTCAGGAGGGGATGCATTCTCTGTTCCTGGATGCTTCTGGTGAAAAGTATGGAAGAAAGATCTTTAGAAATGTTTTTATTTGCAAATGAAATGAAAAAAGCCCTAGGGTCAATGTTTAGTTGGGTGTTTTGAGCTGGAGAGCTGTAGGAGCTGTGTTCTCACGGTCCCCCCAAAGGGTTCACCTCTGCAGGCACTGCCGCTTCCCACTGCTCCCTCCTCAGTTGTCGCTTCCTGACGCTGAAATACCGGGATTTGTCTCCGGTTCTTGCCGTTGGTGCGACTCCAGCCCATGGTCACGGCTCACGGTCGCCTTGTTAGGGTTTTCATGTAAGAAACCGCGATGTAACTTCATTCAGCGTGTGCCCGCGCTGATTAACGGACACTTAACGAACCGCAACCCCGCTCCCTGCCGATCACCGGGCACCGCGGGGGCCGGGGCCGAGCGGCTCCTCCCGCAGCGGGGGCGAGCAGAGCCCGAAGGGGCCGGGCCAGGCAGGGCGGGGGGCGGCTCTTAGGGCCCGGTAACGGCGGGGAGGGGAGTCCGGGCCCTG
>NW_010178560.1:0-795 GCF_000695765.1 Mesitornis unicolor | reverse complement strand
CCGCCGCCGTACCGGTAATCCTGGATCTGCTCCTGGATCTCGGGCATCACCATCTCCTGCGCCTCCAACAGCGCGGCCCGGACGTCGTCCCCGTTGCGCAGGCGGGTTTCTGGGGACGGGGGGACACAACCGGTGTCACCGGGAGGGCACGGGGAGCCGCCGGTGGCCCCGGGACACTGGGGCTGAACTGGGGGGGAGCTGGAGCCCCAGCCCCAAATATCAGCACATCCCCTCCAGGAGGAGAGCACGGGGGGGCTGAGCCCTCCTGGGTGTCAGTGCCCCTTCCAAAAAGGGCCCTGCGGAAACCCTCTGGGATCCAACGAAACCCTCTGGGATCCAACGAAACCCTCTGGGATCCAATGAAATCCTCTGGGATCCAATGAAATCCTCTGGGATCCTGTGGAAACCCTTTGGGATCAAATTAAATTCCTCTGAGATCCAATGAAATCTTTTGGGATCCTGAGGAAATCTTTTGGGATCCTGCTCAAATCCTTTGGGATCCTGTGGAAACCCTTTGGGATCCTGAGGAAATCCTCTGGGATCCCATAAAAATCCTTTCGGGTCTTGCTCAAATCCTTTGGGATCCTGCAGAAATCCTTTGGGATCTCACGAAAATCCTTTAGGATCCTGTGGAAATCCTCTGGGATCCTGCTCAAATCCTTCAGGATCCTGCAGAAACCTATTGGGATCCTGCAGAAATCCTTTGGGATCCCATGAAAATCCTTTGGGATCTTGCTCAAATCTTTTGGGATCCTGTGGAAACTCTTTGGGATCCCATCAAAATCCATTGGGATC
>NW_010178559.1:8623-27849 GCF_000695765.1 Mesitornis unicolor | reverse complement strand
GCTCTCACCTGATCCCTCCAAGCCTCCCTGCCCAGTACCTCATGTCATCCTCCGCTCCATGAATGGGATTCATGTGTGCCTAAAGAAAATCCGCTGATGCTGGAAACTGTCCTGCCTTTGCCAGAGGGAGGGATCGAGCAGATGATGGGACAATGTTTCTTTGGGACAAAAAGTGCAGTGCAGGATTTGGGGATGAAGTTTCCTGGTTTCTGTGCTTCTTCTACCAGCTGAAAGCTCTTTTCAGCCTGGACCGAGGTAGCTGGCCTGGACAGGGAGCATCTGCAGGTCCCACCAGCTTCCTCTTTACCAAATCCTGCCTTTGCACTCATGTCCTGGCCAAATCCATGGCCATTCCCAGCCTTGCTCTGTCATCAGCACCTTCCTCAGTGCCTAAAGCTCTTCTGCCTTTCTCTCCTGCAGCAGGGACAGCCTCTGAGCAGCAAAACCTCTGTCTTTTCTCACACTCAATATGTCTCAGTGTTGTTGAAAGCGCCGATTCTGGTTTGGGCTATGAGATTCGGTGTAATCTGCAATAGATGCTGTAATTTTTGTGTTAATAAGCCGGTAATTATTCCTGTAACAGCAGCTGCATTATTTTTTTATTGCTGTTGTTTGTCTATTAGGAGAAAAACTTGGGTCACTCTATGTCCCAATTTTTAAAAAGAGTAATTGAAAAATACATATTAAGAAGAAATAAATAATATTTTTAAAAATAAAGCTGATTGCTGCTTTTAATGGAAGGGCATGAAAGAGCTTGGGAAAGTGGGGAGCTCAGGGACCAGCCTTAGCTGTCAGAGTTACCCCACATCCCTTAGCTGGTTTAGGTCTGTAAAAGCAGGGGTTTCAGAATATGGCCAATTATTTTATACACCATAATGTCTGGCAAAAAAATACATAAAAATACCCCAAGCATCACACCAGGCTTCAGTCTAACTTTATTATTTCTGGGCTCAAAAGCAGAACAGATTCAAAATGTCATTTCTGTTTTCAGACATCTCATTCCTTTGATAAACCAGGACTTTTCAGAGGTAGAAGAAGAAAAATATTTTTGAAGAAAAAATCAGAAACTTGTTGAATGCAACATTATAATCTGAATAATGATGCTACACCCTTCCTTTGTAATGAAGCCCACAAAAAGAAGAAATCTGAACTTCTAATGAGAAATACCTGTATTTTCAAAACACTTTTAAACTCACACACAAAGGCAATCCTTGTCTACTAGAAGTTCAATCATGCAATCTTAGCAGTTGCTCTCTTTTGTATACTTAAGGATCAGGACTCTAGAAAGTAAAATGAAAATAAAATTTCGCAGTAAATGTGCTTTCCCACGTGCTTTTCCATTTCTATTTCCTGCCCTTTGGCAATGTTGGCTTTCCACTTATGCAAGGAAAACTGAATCCCACTTCAGCTTACTTTTGCTTCTGAGTTAATCCTATTTATTTCGGCACAGACCAGCTCCTCTCAAAGAAGCAGGAGCATTGACACAACAGTACAGCAGCAGCTCTGCAGGGGATGCTCGCTGTGGCTGCAGCTGCTGTACCAGGGCAGCCTGGGTGACAGCCTCAGCTGCTTGTCTCCTCTTCGGACATGAGGTGCAGCTCTTGGGTTGAAATCAGAGATATCCCTGCAATGGAGAGGGACAGAGTATGCTTATTAAGATGTAAAATGTTACGAAACTATGAGAAGCTGCAAGCACTTTGGAGGGTGGTATTAGAATTCAAAATTATTTTGATAAATTGAAAAAATGCTGAAGTGAATGGGATGCGAGTCCATAAGCACAGGCACAAAGCAGAAGAGCAGGCACAGCCATGGTACAAACCCAAGAGAGGAAATGACTAATAGGCAGCAATCTCTCCAAAAGGTATTTTGGAGATACAGAGGCTCACAAAGGTAATATCAATCAACAATATCCTGCCGTTGTAATCAAAGCAAACTTCATACTTGGATACATAAATACAAATATTTCTCAAAAATTTTTCATTTGCATCTCCTTTCACTAGATGAAATGAGACAGTGTCCTTCAACCCTCTTTGGAGATGTAAGTATAAAGGCAACTGCATTTACTCCAAAATGTGCCCTGCCTACGTATTTTAAAGTATAAAATGATAAAATTCTTAATCAAAATAGCTGAAGTCACTAGAAGCAAATGGCATGCATCTCTATATTAGATTAAATTTTCTTTTAAGATAAGATTTGAAGAAAATACCATCTAAAAAGGAGTAGATGAACCTTGACATGCAAATGTGAAAGATTAAAGCAAGGGCATCTGATGAGCAAGAGCATAAAGCTGAAATCATGGTGTACCCACCGGGAGGGAGTAGGGAAAAGGACATCAAAAGAGGGGAACTTGGCATAGCAGTCCTCATGTAAATAAATGGAAGTTGCTAAATTGCATTTATGTAGATACAGGCTACACAGCATAAAGCACTTCCTAAGGTTTCTTAAGCCCTGACATAGGTTTCCTGGGGTATCTGCATTTCCAGGGGTTTTAAGAGCAGGTCACCATTTTTGCTGCATAATCCAGATGTATAAAGAAGGCAATGAATGTGGTGTAAGGCTACAGCAGGGTATCCCTGGTCTGGTTTTTGGGAGCAGACTGAATCAAGGGTAGAGAAAAGGCTGCACTGCAGCTTTCCCAACTGGATCGTCCAATGTGAAAACCGTCCTGGCCCTGGGACCAAACAGCCAGGCAGCTCCTGCCTTCACCCTGCTCAGTCGCTGGCCCTCTCCTGACTTAGAATTCTCTAAAAATCTGCCTCTCTGTATCTGAAAAGGAAAGATGTTGTCCATTCCCATCTTCCTCTCTACATTGTGCCCGTGGCTTCTTGGCACGGGAAGAGAGCGGAGCAGTCGCATACCCAAACCAGGTCCTGCACACAAAGCTGCCTTTGGTGAGGAGATCTGCACACAAGGCCAAACCCTCCAAGGCCAGGAGTTAGTCACACTCTTCTAAACAATGCCACCCATGGCAGCCAGCTCCCACCGCCCCCGAGCCACGTGGGCCAGCACTGTATGCCATGCCAGCCAGCCTGTGTCCCACATCCCACATCCTGCATCATCCTACATCCTGCACCCTACATTCTGCATCCCACATCTTCCATGACTGCTCTGCTTTTGAACTGGAGAGCTGGGCTTGAGGACACATCATGGCTTTGGGGCAACCATGTCCTAGTGCCAGAGACAGACAGATCTTTCCAGAATGTAATTTCTAAAGAGCACATTCCCCCCAGCTACCTTTTCCCTCTAGATATTAGAGACATGGTAGCAATAAAAAGACCTGGTCACATGCGATGTATAACTCAAAGCAATAAAGATAGTCAAGGACTAGACACAGGGAGGTTACCTCATTCTTTAATCCTTCCCTACTTTCTGCCGAATGGGTAATTGCAAAGATAATGAGCTGACCTTGGACTGCCTGATACAGACCTTCAGATAACTAATTTAACAAGTGTTTGTGAGAGGGGCTATGTGGGGTGCGACAGGGTAAGTCTTTGTTTCGGTTACAGAGATCTTGGATTTTTCTCATTGCTGCTGCTTGGTCTTTCAATAACGGCAGAGGAAAGATATCATCTGCTCACGCAGTTATTCCTTTCTCCACAGAGACTGCTGTAACAGCTGTACAGCCACATCCCAGTCACACAAAAGGTACCCATTCCTCGCTGTCTGGTGGTGGCACTTCCTCACACACTGCCAAATGCGACGAGAGCAGCAGAACCAGCAGCAAGACCTGCTTGCTCGCACCACTGGGACATGTGGTCCTCACACCGGACCCATGTCGCTCCCTGGGTAAGCCCATTATCAAATGGTACCAGCAATTTCCTTCTAAACCTCACTGGGATTTTGCGCTGGAAGCAGCCTGTAAATTAAATAAGTATTGCAACATATTTGTAAGACAGCTGTATTAAATGCCTCCAGATCTAAATTAATCCTCAAGACATGTGTAGTCAGATGGGATTCAGGCAGCTCACATTCCTCCACAACACTTGCTGGGCTCTTGCCGTGATTTCCTCATATATCATGTGTTTAGAAGCTTGAAATGTTATTATTTTTTTTGGCCTTACAGCTACATTTCATCTGTCAGCACCAAGCGCTGCAGGAACACACAGGGACAGATGGGCCTGGACTCTTCCTCCTTTCCAAATAAACACCAGCACGCTCAGGAAAGCAGCTGCTGCAAGATCACGCTCTGGGGCAAAGTACCAAGGTGCCACCCACCTCTCACCTGCTCAGCAAACCAATTCTTCTGCAATGAATGCCAACTGTAGGAGTTATGTCAGAGAGGAAGATCCTGTCCTCCTTCTGTTTAGGAGCCTAAATTAAGTGAAGAGAAACTCAGGATCCTGAAAGCAACTTCCACACCCTGATGTGTCCATGGCTGTGGTACAGGATGGGAATTCTTCAGCGTAACACCATTTTATTATTTCTTTCTTTCTTTCTTTTATAATTATGGCCTGGCCTGTCATGGCATACGCTGCCATCATGTGGACATCCACAGCATTGAGCCAACTGCACAGCGGCTCTTTGCAAGTATTTGATGACCTTCCAAGTGTCTTTTAACACCCAGCTGTAGGTTCGCCAGCCTCAGATGTCCAGAAGGTCAAGCCAAGGCTCTGCTCACCCTTCCAGCCTCCCCAGACCTCTCTGGCTGTCATGAGACTCCTGGAGCTGCTTTTTCATGCTGAGACCTTCTTTCAGAGACCTCAATCTTCAGTTGGGATGCCTGGGAGAAACAGAGGTGCAGGTTCTCCCGGTGCTGAGCAGTTTCTGGCCTTGTCCCAGTCTCTTAAAATGACCAGACCAGTGCTCTCCCCTTTCACTTTTCTCCACTTGCACCTCTGTGGCCACCTCATGTTCCCTTTTGAACTTCCACTCTTTCTTCCTCTGCAAAAATCCCTGAGTTATCTTCCCTGGGGTGTGCTAAAAAGTGTTAGATCAAATGTTCATGGCTCCTCTTACCAAGAAATCTCTGAAATTTCTCACCCCTTCATCAGTGAAACAGAAAATGCAGAGGCTGGAGGCTGGATTAGGCACCCAGTTTTGCTACCACAAAGTTCAGATTCTTGTTCCAAATCCCCAGAAACGCTGGTTTAGCTGCTCTGTCCCTTATATCTCCTCCCTATGGGCTCAATGCTTGACATCTCACTTGATTTTCAAGACTACCCATGTCCCCTTGGCTCCATGCTCAACAGTTGTTACTGGTTATTAAATAACTATCAGGGAGCCAGATGGGTAAAAGTCTGCCCTACTCAGTAACCCATGGCCAAACCCATTGTCCAGGGACTTTGTCACCAGTGAGAATTTCTGTGTTGTTATAGAAGTTTCATCTGACACCATGCCAGTGAATCCATCAGCCTGGCCCCTCCACCTGTGGGTCTTCAGGGATTTCTGAGTTATTTTGTAGGTGGTTGCTGAAAGGTGCTGGCCAGGTCCAGACAGATGGTCTGGTATCAGGTAGGTGCCACAGGACACCCCAAACCAGCTCCATTGATGCTGGCCAAAGGCTCAACCCCCAGTTCTCCTATGTTCCTTACATGGACCTTGTAAGACACCAACTACACAACACTGCTAGACTTATGAGCATGCTGCAGGTCTTCACACGAGGGACCCACAGTAGCAATCCCATCTTCCAATGTCCTCAGCCCCATGGAGCTCCCCTTCTCCTCCCTCCCATCCACAATCACGGGAAAGGCCAGACAAGAGGCTTGTTGTTTTGGGGCTGTCTCTTAGAGAGAGGTCTCTGAGAAAGCCTAAAGGCTATTTTGGAGCTGTTTAAGAACAGCGTTTAGAGCAGGGTCTCTTGTAGCATACACCACTGAACCTAACTTCAAGGTTAATCCCAAGCATCATGGCAGACCTGTCCAAACTCTATCTGTGACCTTGCCCTATAACAAGAGAAAGCACATAGTAACATCACTCTTCTCACACCCTTTGCCATCCTGTTGAGCCTGAAGAGCCTGTTTCCACCCTTCCAGTGCTACGGGTTACCAAGCCCTCACCTCTGCCTCCGGGAGTCTCTGTGGCAAGAAAACAACTGAAACAACCTGGGGTCAAATGAAGCAAAACAGAAATTACCACACACACCCCCTCAAAGGCTGATGGCAATAACAAAATCAACTTGGAGGGAAAAAAAAAAGAAAAGAAAAGAAAAAAATGTCCCAGAAGTGAGCACGGGTCCATCTCAAGCCCTTTTCTGCAGAGCCTGAGAAAAGACTGCTCAGTACAAGTGAGCTGCCCGAGACAGGCAGGTAGGCCTGGGCCTGGCTCGTTTTGGGTGCAGAGGCACCCAATGTTTTTTCCCCCAGCCCCAGCCATAGTCACGCTCCCAGGCCATGGGGGACCTGCTGGGTGAGCTGCAGGTCTAGGGTGGAAAATGGATCACTAGGTGGCAGTGGGAGACCCAGGAAAGACCAAAGTCCTCCCCGGTCCCCAGCAAACCGCCTGTGCTTGCCAGGAAGCATGGCCAGGCCCGGCAGAGCAGCTGATGGGCCCCATCCCTGGCAGCATCCCCATCCCCACCCTCAGCCTTGCAGGGCAGCAGAGCAGATGCTGCTCTGTCCCAGCACCCTGCATGATGGTGGTATTAACCACGGCACAGGTAAAGCTTGTCACTGCAAGTGCCTGGGCACTCAGCAGGCATCAGGGGAAACTGAGGCATGGAGGACTGCACACATGCTATGCCATAGCGGGAAACATGGCTGTTTGTCCAGCTCTTGCCTATGGCAATAGCATCACTGCAGGCGCTATTGCAGCCAAACCATGTCCATCTGTCTGGGCAGCTCAACTCTGCTTGCGGCCAGATCAGGACAGCCAAATCTGAACATCTTCCCACCTGAATAAACCCCCACGGCTCCCTATCTCCTCCATCTGCTGCATCTTCAGTTTGGGAAGCAGAACTCCTCCAGGGCTGGATGCGGACCTTTGTGTTGGCTGTCTTGGTACCTAACAGGGCAGGGATGCTGTAAATAACCCACAAGGTGCAGCTTGGCTTTATTTTGCAAGGCAGCTGTAGACTGAGTTCCTCTTCTCCCCACTCTGTTCTTTTCTCACCCCAGGAAGAAACTGGGTGCAGGTTGTGTAGGTACCAGTGCCACCACCCTTGCACCACCCAGGCCTGTCTCAGCGGTCAGACTCCAGCTTTCTTCCTCTCCAGCACAGCAAGGCCACTGGAGGGCAGCAGTTGGATGCAGCTTTTCATTGCTGACCCTTCTCATCAGGCATCGCAGCCACCCATCCGAGAACAAGCAAGCCACCTTGCAGCTCTGCTAGTCCACTCTCCGGCTTGTGGTCCAGGCAATGAGTTCGGCCACGAAGACCCAGCCCAGTCTCATTGGTAGTGGGTTGCAAAGGAATATGGGTGGCTCTTGAAGATATGCCTATGTCATCTTCTAGTTTGGACGTAAGGGAATAAGGCCAGAGCAGGACAAGTTAGATCTGATGAGGATCCACAGCTATGCCCATCCCTGTGTCTATGGTGACCTGCTTGGGCTCCCAGCCCTGCATTTTGAGGCCATATTCACTACTGTGACCAAGGCTGCTAATCTGGTTTCTTCCTGACTGTTACAAATGGCCAAATCCCAGCCAACATCCAGCAGAGACCTTCACTGTGGAAGCCACTCTGGGAAATCAGCTCAGGAAAGCGAGAAGAAACTACTGCCATTTTTGAAGCAAAAAATGGATCATTATTCCAGGCAGTTCTGGCAATAATTGAGGTAACCTAAGCCAAACGCTTTAAAATCCCTCCCTGTTAAGAATCTTCCTTAATCTCGGTTTGCAGTTTGAAGGACTAAAGCTTTTGGGGAAAGATCTTGCAACACCTCTGCATTGTGGAGCCATAACACAGTGGAAATCAGGCAAAAATTCTTCCGCTTTTCAGCTTATCCAGGTCAAACTGGGCAACCCAAACATCCCCCCCCACCTTCAAACGCTGGCAGTTTCTGGACAGCAGCGTGTTCAAGATAACCTCCTCTGCCAAGCCACTGTTAAACGGCTTTGAGCGCAGCAAAAAGCAGTGCAAGGAGCCAGGCAGCCCAGTGACACAGATCTAATCGCCCGAGCATTTGCCCCAGATGCCTCCCTGCCAGGCAGTGACATTTCTGCGTTGTCTCGGCTCTCTCCCTCCATCACCATGGCTACAGCAGCCACCAATCCACAGGCGAGTCCTTCCAGGGTACCACCAAACCCTCCAGGAGATGCTGTGAGAGCCAGCCCCTTTGGCAGGGAGGCACTTCAGGGACCCCAGGACAGCCCATAGCACCAAAAATTCCCCTTTTTCTTCTTCCCCTCCTCCTTTTAATTTTTTTCTTCTTTTTGAAACACAAACAATGGAGCTAAAAGGTTGGGTATCAGACCGATAATCATGAATGACGTGTCATTATTACACACCACACATTCATTATCTCCCACTCCAGCCAAGTCACAGGCGGCTGGAGGAGGGCAGATAACGGGGTGCCTTCATGCAGATGGCTTATTATCAGGATGTTCCAGGAGGGGCTTTAAGACAGTTAGTGATGCTGTTTGCCAGTTAAAGATTAGAGACCCCAGAGAATAATTAACAATCCCAAAACCCAGTTTTTCTGCTAGATTCTTCTGCTTTCTCCCCCCTCCCCCATCCTCTTTAATCTATTCACTCTAGCAGGTGTAATAAAGTGATAAGGACAGGCTCCGGGGATGTTTGTTTGGCTACTACGGGTGTATAAACCAACAATGGATGGTATTTTACTTCTGCCTTCTAGTGGCTTGAATTGAGACCAAAAACTTTGCAGCCCCCTTGCCCACACACTGCCACCCTTACACGCCATGCTCCTGGCTCCCACCTGGGTGGTTGGGCTCCTTCCCCATCCTGATGAACCGCGGCAGTGAGACAGGCTCCCCTTTTGCTTCTGGAGGTCCAAATCGCATCGCTTGGGTGTTAAGGCACCTGACGCCAGGGCATAAACCCCAGGCTACACTGCTTGCGGCCAGGGCTGGAGCTGGTGATCCTTCAAGCAGAGGTTTACCTGCATACGGCAAGTCTTTCATTATATCATAATTTATATATCCTCAGGGCCAGGCAGTGATAAACCACCTTTGCTGGTGGTTTAATGCAGCTATGCCCATTGGGCTCTGTGTGGACATCTAAGGAATGAGGTAGGTGTCCACTTGCCCAAGCTGCTCCAGAGTTGTGGCTACAGCTGAAGCAGAAACATCTTAAACCTCCGTGGTTAAAGAGCCTTGCTAATCTCAGGGAGATCAGGGAAGCCTCAGGGAAAGATGGCTTTCAACAAGATGTCCTGTAATCTGGGGGTCCAAGGGATGAGTTGCACCCTCCTAGGCCACAAAGGAAAGCTGATACATCTTGCAGCACAAAAAGACCACCCTAAATATCTCCTGCCCAAAAGGAGACTACCCAGTCCACAGTAAGTCCCAACCTTGAACGCCTTCCTGAAGCCTAAGCTTCAGGCTTTACAGAATGAGGGGTAGGATAGGGTACCCGTAAGTGTCCTTCCCCTGCATTGTTGGCCATGGGGTAACCTGTGGAGGACACTGTCACCTCCCATGCTGCATGGAGAGAGATGCTGGGGAGGATTTGGCCCCCAGACAAGTTGGCTCAGGATCCTTCAAGGATGTCATCAAAGTTCTCAGAGGTGCCCATCACCTAGGGGTTATCAGGTACTGCTCTAGCTCTGGAGGGCATCCCCCAGCTCACAGGGTCAATGCAGCGGGTGTGAGAGCTGGGATGCCAGAAGCTGCCTTCCCAATCACACTCATCCTGCCGGGGAGGGATGAGAGAGCATTGTGCTCTAAACAGCATCCCCAACCCTATCAGCAAGAGATGAGATATCCTAATTATGGCAGTATAGGCGAGGATCCGGGCCATATCAGCCGGCACAGAAAGGTAAACAAGAAATATAACAATGGACCCTTAACACTCATTAGCTGTGTCAGATAATACCTCACTTTTCTCCCTTTGGGGCTTAAAATCTAATTAAGATTTCCCAACAATAAATTTCATTTATGCTCATTCCCTTTTGTTCTTTTTAGGAACACACTGAGAAGCATCCACGAGCAGGCTGCACAGCTCGCAGGAAGGCAGCCTGCCTTGCACAGCCAGCCTCAGGTCATGCTTGACAAAGGAAACTGAGACAGGATGGCATCATGGACTGTGCAGAGGTGAGATCCCACCAGGAAGGTAACACAGTGGCCCTTGAAAAATATGTTTTCCCCAGGAAAGTGCATTTTAAAGGGACACTGGCTGGGATAAGACCAAGCATTGAGGTTCTTGGGTTCACACAAAACACGGTAAAGTCCCATCCCTCTCCTTGCTTGGATCTATGACCATGGGAGGGACCCATGGGGAAAGGGACACACATCCACCCAGCCCCCAGCACACCTCCCCTCCAACTCCACACCCAGGCACTGCCAGGAAACAGCTTGGGCAATCACTACACATTCAGGGCATGGACATGGCAGGGAATAAACTCCCGCTGTTACTCATTATAAGGATGCCATTTCTAACTCCTTTTGCAACAGAGAGGTAAAAATTAATGAGTTCCCCTCCTCTCGCCGCACCCCCAGCCCGAGTGCTGACACAGCAGGAAGGTGCAATGACTAATCCTCCTTAAACCCTGCTGAGCGAAGCAGTACTGCTGAGCTCCAGGGAGCTTGGGGTTTTTTTTTCCCCAAACACACGTGATGTTTGGCACCTGCAAGAGAAAGGGGAGCAGCACCCATCAGGGCACCAGTGGGGAGGTCCAGGACCCAACCTGGAGCTGGATCAACCTTCAGCTGCCCAAAGGAAGGTGGCAGAAGGTGGCAGCTCTGATGTGATGCTGAGGATGGCAGCTATCATGCCTCCACACCTGAAAGCTTGACCCCTCCAGCCCTCCTGCCTGTTTTCTTCTATCCCCACACAGTTTCTCAAGTGGAGCTGTGATTTCTCAACTCTGAGTATTGAGGGTGTTTTTGAAACCCTGGCCTATGTGAGGCTCTTCAGGGAGATCCCTTTCAGGGTGGGTCTGTTACTGGAAGGCTTCTATTTTACTCCCGTGCCTTAATTTTTGTGTCACCACCCACTAGGGACATCAACAGCTTCACCTGCAAGAAGAGAGTGACTCACAGTGAATGGTGGCACCAGGGTTCAACTCCAAATCCATGCTCCATCCTGGAGGGCTCTCGGCAGTGGGAAATGACCTATTTTAGGCTAAGCTCTCCATCAGGTTTGTCAGGTCACCAGCAGGCATGGAGGAGCAGAGACCGGTCCTTGCAGCAAGGAAAGCCCATTCAAGGTTGAAACGCCCAGAGCAGGAGCTCTGCTAGTGAGAGGCAAAGAGGTGGCCTCAGTCCCAACACCCCCTGCCTGGTTCTGGCATCACGGCCTGCAAACAGACCTGCAACGCACCTCCCAAGCAGAGGCCAGGGCTCCTCTCAGATCCAAACCCATCACAGCTGCTGTTTCACACCAAGTCTAAAACATCCCCTTGCCTCAATGCTCAGCATCTGACAGGCAGAAAAAGAGTGCAAGCAGCAAGTCAAGTACCCAAAATCCTCTTGCCAAGTTCTCCCATTACATTTGCACAGCCCCAAACACAGCAGAGCCCAAAACCCAAGAGGTGCAAAAAATGCCCCTCTTATAACCCTGCATCCCATCCCATTCCTTCGTTCCTGCTCCTTGGTTGCAGAGCCCCTTAACCCTTTCCTTGCTGGTCAGGGGGAGGGCCCTGCAAGCTGCTCAAACAACCAGTGTCCCAGAGAAGACCAAGGAGTCACAGGCCTATCCTTTCAATCTGCAAACGCTGCGGCTTAGGAGCACTCATTGCTCCCATGGTGGCCCCAGCACTTCCCCTAAGCAGTGAAAAGCAGACCCTGGTTAATGAACAGCCTGGCAGGAGTAGGTTGCACCATGACAAAACACCCTAGAGAGAGCCAGCACTGCCCAGAGCAACCCCCAGCCACATCCTGGCAACACCAGTAAGTGACTGCCATTTGCAGCCTCCAGCCTCCAACAAGTGAATGGTTCCCAGTAGGCCATGGGTCTGCACCTTGTGGCCAGCAGGATTCAGGGATTGCTGCCTTTCACGCATCAAGCAGTGCTGGGAAGTGCTGGGTTGGTGTTGTGCCTCAGTTTCCCTATCTGGCAAATGGAGGGGAATGATGGCCACCTCCCCATACTGTTTTTCACGGCTCTGGGGTGGTCCAAATGCTGAAAAAATAATGTTCCACCTTTTTGTCTCCCCTATTGACACAGACACACAAAAAAGCACTCTTGGCTCCATCCAAGTGAGGAAATGAGAGACAGATCTTAGCCAAGAGGGATCACAGGGAAGAGAGGGTTGCTGACCTCTGTCTAAGCATCCTTCCCACCCCAGCATCACCTTCGCCAATGTCCTTCTTAGCTCAAATGCCTGAAGACTGGGAGCCCTGTGAGATGCCAGAAAGGGCATCCTGTGGGTGATTAGCAAAATGACCCTCTTTGCTGTCGTATGGGCAACAATTCTCTTTATTGCTCATTGGGAAGATATATACAGGGGAGGAGGTTTGTTCTGACATTAAAATGCATGGTGTAGGTCATAAAAAGGAAGGTGAAATGAGGAGAGAGCAGGTTTTCTACCAGCAATTTCCCAGAGGGTGGCTGGGGATGCAGGGAGGTCTCAGGTACCTGGTGAGGACCGTTCCATGTCTGGAGCAGGTCAGCATCCCGCCTGGGACTGGGGACATCAACCTTGCCAACCAGGTGGGCTGACCACCAGGCAGGAGAGGTGGCACCTCTGTACCTCCCCTGTGGACCAATGCCCACGTGGACTCTGGCCCCTGAGGCAGAAGTCCATGTCCTGCAGGTGGGAAGAGGAAAGATCAGGAGACGGTGGTGCCATGGAGAGGCTGGGGAGCTACCACACATGGGGGATGCTGGTGCAGAGGGTCCCTGCAAATACACCCATCACAACAGTGGGAAGCAAAGTGAGAGGAGGAAGGAGGGAGGATGGCCCAGATGCCTGCTACATGGCAGTGGTGATCACCCTCTCCTCGGGCTCCAGGGTGTTCTCATAGGCGTGCTCACTCTCTTTGGACCTGCGTTGGGAGGAAGAAGCACAATGGTGAGCTCACCCCCCCCAAGATCAGCCTCCCCAAAGCCACCACAAGGGCCCTGACCTTGCTGGTGCCGACCGTGCATTGAGCAAGGGGCAATGTGGGGAGGGTGGAGGGGAGGAGAAGAGATAAGTGCAGGGTGAGAATTGCTCTAATTTCTAGCGAGGGCTGTTTTGACAGTCAGCATCTGCGTGGTGACCTATGGCCACTTTTGGTGGCTTCTTTGCCCCTGTTTGAAAGCTGTGATGTAGCATAAGAAAAATGTGGTGTAGCAGGTTGCAAGGACCATGGGGCTGCAGCAACAGGGAGAGACTAGGGAGGAAGGGATACTCGCTCACTGCCTTTTCCTCATCGGCTGGAGAAGATAAAAGCCCCAAAACCAGGTGCATGGAAAGTGTGAGACTCCAAGTGGGAGACATCATGTCTGAGCTGTCCCCAGGGAGTATGGAACAGAGCCTGAAAGCCATGGGGAAGAGGTGTGAGCAAGTCTTTCACCTGAAGTTGGCTGCAGCAGTTACATATCTCCCTTCATGGCCATTGGACATGACAGCTTCTGGCTTGTCCTCGACGCTCACCACCGTCTCAACATTTTCCCTGGAGAAGGAGAAGAGAGGAGCTGAGACAGAGAAGTGGAGGGGCTGCCAGGGAGCAGCTCGCAGTGGTGGTTGCAGAGAGAAAGGGACTGCTCTGACACTGTGGAGACAATAAGGGGCTTGGATGTGCCATCCTGGCCTCAGACACCCAGTTTAGCCCCCTTCCCAGCAGGACATGGGTGAGGAGAGATGCCCTTTTGGTACGTTTGCAGCGGCCATGCCTGGACACTGAGTGCCAACCCCTGGCTCTGGAGCTGGTACTCCCAGTGCCAGGCTGGCAGACTCATTTGTCAATGTGTGGGATTGTTTTCTCCTGCTAACTGGTTTTTCCAGTCATCTTCTACGCAATTTGTTGCAAAATAATCCCCTATGGTCCCATCTGACACTGAGATAAATACCGAGGCTCTGCTGGAGCCACAGCCCTGGGAGGGGTGCAGGCTGTAGGTGCAAGGCTGAGCTGTTTCCTCTTGGATGAGAGCCTGGATCACCCACAGAAGGAACTGCAGGGTAGGGACCGGGTGTTCAACCTCAGACAGAGCCTAAGAGCTCGGCTCTGGTAGGGTTTAGTTGTGGAGGAGGAGTGTGGGTCCACCCTGCGCACACATCCCTACCTCCTCCAGCGCTCTCCCAGGGGTGATTTCAGAGGCTTTTCCAAGGAGCAGACTGGCATAAACAGGCAGCGGCTTGAACCGATAGCTGCTGTCACAGCAACAGTGCAGAGCTGGCAGCACGCCAGGCTGATTAATTAAAACGAGCTGCCATTCACCCCCAACCCTTCCTCAGCATCCTTGCAGAGAGAGCCCGACCCCACCAGTGGAGCCTTGGGCTGGGAAGAGGCAGCCGGGGGCAGGCAGAGGTGGGAAACACCGTCCCTGCCTCCCACTCTGTGGACTGGGGATTCCTCCAGTCTGAGAACAAAGGTTCCCCTTTGGGAAACAAAGGCTACTGTTGCAAATCAGGCCATATAAATAAATAAATAAATGTGTGTATATATATATATATATATATGCACATTGCATTATGCATTGGCCCTGAATACATCCCAAAAGGCCTCCTTTTAATGTATTTGGGGCAGAAGCTGACCTGCTGAGCATCGGGGTACACTCCAGGTCCCCACCTCCTTGGCCCAGAGAGGCTGCAGGGATGTGCAGACACAAGAAGGCTCCAGCACCTATGGGTGCAAAGCCCAAAGCACCCACACTGGTGCAGAGGAACCGGGAACCAGGCTATAGTGCGCTTTCAATCTTCACCCCCTGTTGCCTTTGGGCTCAGATTCAAGATCTAGTTACTGTGACTTGGCCAGTTGGCCTGGGCCAGCTGAGCAGGAGTAGCAGCCTGTGGCTTTGCTTGTCGAGCAGCGGGCAAGAGGTAACCGGTCCCACACAGCTTTTTTTCTGATCAAATGAGGCCAAATCGTTTGCCTGTGCTGTGGGCTCCAGGTGGAGAGCACCGCCACGGCTCAGCTGCCTCCCTCTTCTCCCAGCTCCTGTCAGTGCCTTCTGCTGACCTGGCCAGGTCTGCTTTGCAAATGAAGCTGTTTGAGGCTCGTTTTCCTACAGATGTAAGGCACCTTGGAACTGCACCCCCAAATCCATAGGAAACCAGCCCCCTGAGACATGTGCCTGTGTAAACCAGCCACAACGCTGCTGCTCTCCCCTCTGTCTTGCAGTAGCATCTGAGTGCTCAGTCTGGGGGTGCCCCTGTGCAGGGAACAGCGAGGATGGACAGTGTGCACTTACACCTGGCAATAAGTAACAGGGAGCGGAGACCAGGACAGCAAGAAAAGGACAGGGAGACCAGGACAGGGAGTCTTTGCTCTGCCTGCCTGCCAGCGATCACGCTGTTCCCAGCCCTGGCATGGGGACAGAGGTGGCTGGAAGTGACCCATGCAAAGGCAGCTAAGCCCAATCCAAAGTAGCCTCTGGGGCTCCCACACTTACACTTTCTTCTTACACCAGTACCTATTGACCACGAAAGCGATGGCCACCAGGACTAGAAACACAGCCACTGCGATGACACCCTGTGACCATGGCTGGAGGCTGCCCCGGGCTGCAAAGAAAAGAAAAGCAAAGAGGACACAAGTAAGAAATGTGTCTTCAGGCTTTATCTGCCAAGCTTCTCCCATCCTGCTTCAGCAACGTCCAACCCAAAGCTCAGCGCTGCAAAGCCGAGCAGAGTGTGTTGCTGTTAAACGAGCCAGGCTAACCTGGATCATAGCAATGAAATAAAGTGCAAATAACAGCTGTTTCACTGCCGTTTGCGTTTGGAGCGTGGTGCCTTGCAGCTTTGGGGCCCCATATATACATATATGTATGCAGTGGGGCACAGATGACTCTGGGATGGGGGGACAAAGGGCTGGGGTACATGCAGGTAGGGAAGGAGGATGTTTGCCCAAAGTGGCAGAGGAAAGAAGGCAGAGGGGTTTCAGCAAACTGTTTATTCTCTATCCCTAGCTGCCACAGATGTCATTCCCAGATTATTTTCCAAATACTGCCTGGTAAAATAAGGACCCCACAACAGAGACAGTGTAAAATTCGGTTGTCACGCTCACAGCAAACGGTTGCTGCCGTGGATTTCGGTAAAACGTACCGTTCAACAAGTTTCCAGAGCAGCAAGCTGATTTATGACGGGAAATTGAAGGCCGAAGCGTTCAGAGCAACAGCCTCCAGCACAAAGGCCAGGTGGGGCTGGCGAGGGGCCAGGCAGCCGAGGGGGGCAGCAGCGGGTGGCGGGGAGCTGACCACAGCATCCCTGGCTCCCGCAGGGTGGGATGGCTTCACACATTCATTTTTCTCTAGCTGAGTTCAACCCTTGCACAGAGATGAGGTCCCTCTGCGTGGGCAGATGAGGCAGGTGGAGAGAGTGCTCCCTGCCAGCCCCAGTTTCAGCCTTGGACCACTTGGACCCAGCCCCTGCCGTTGGCACCCACAAACAGAGGTGGTTGAGGATGAGTGTGCTGGTACTTCAGTCAGACTCGGGAGTTTTGCACTAGCTGAGTGCTTCATCTGTCTCACAGGAGACAAATCTTTGCTATAAATAGCAAATAATCTTTACTAGCAGCAATAAAGCTGGGCTGTGCACTCCACATGTGAATACTCCTCATCCTCAGCCAGTGCTACCCCATCGCTGCTGCTGACAGCCCTTATCTTCCTCTGGTTTTGGGGAATGGGATTGTCCCTTGGTAAGACTCCAGCTCCTAGAATCCTTACTGCAAAAGGCTTGTATTTTTAAAAAAAAAAATCCAAAATAAAGCTCTTTTTTCCTCCTGGAAGTAAAATCAACTTTCGCTGCCTGTACCAGCCTGGAAAGAGGTGGCACCCCCAGGTGAGCAGCTGGTAAAGCAGCTCTGAACAGCATTCTTCAGCCCGCCCCAAGACACTTGCCAGGTTTCCTGCGAGGTCCCAGGGCCAAAACTGGGTGGAAATTCCCTCTTGTATTGGTGTGTTTCAGCTGAAATCCCATTGCATTGGCAAGCTGCTGGTGGGAGTACCGGGAGGGAGTGGGGAAGAGCAGGACTTGGTCCCCTCCTGGCCTATGTGATGAGTAGGGATGCTCCTGTCCCCACTGCCCACCACCCAACTGGGCACAGCCCCAAACACAACTAGTGCCTCCAGGCTGTGTTTTGGCCCACTTTGCTTCCTCCTTCACTCTGACCTTGGCTGTTATCTCAGCCAATTTTATTTATTGGTTGCATTTTAGTTTTCCTGCTAAAGCCAAGGTTTTCAGCCAAAGCCTTGGAGGGGATGGTTAGGTCCAGGCTTTGGTGAGGTTTCTGCTGGGGTTATGGGAATTGAAGGTCAACTGGGGCATGAAGTCAGCAATGACTGAAGTTGCCAAATTTGCCTCTTGTGATCTTCAAGCAAAGGAGGTGAGCAGATCAGTGGTAGGAAACCTCCCCTGAGCAGCCATGCTCAGAAGTTAACTGTATGTTTTTGCAAGTGAAACCTCACTCAGATGGCTCTTTCCACCAGATTTCAGAGCATCCAAAGCCAAAGAGAAAAATTCCAAACCAAAATCAAGCGGTTCTGGCTTTGAGACACCACGTAAAGCCTGGCTACAGGGGGAGATGAGGATGGCATTGGGCTGAAATACGCTCATGGGCGCAGGGAACTTGTGTGGGCATAAGAAAGGAAAGATGGGAACCAGGCAGAGGCAAGAGCTTGGTACTATCCTCTTAGGGAGCAAGTATACAGATGGCAGTAGCCTCACTGGAACACACTTTGCTGCCCTGCCAGGAGGGATGGCCAAAAAGATGAGTCTGG
This sequence comes from Mesitornis unicolor, assembly GCF_000695765.1. NCBI lineage: Eukaryota > Metazoa > Chordata > Aves > Mesitornithiformes > Mesitornithidae > Mesitornis > Mesitornis unicolor. Next base: position 9,932 of record NW_010178559.1, on the reverse strand, counting down.
CCTGTGGAAATAGGATAGTGCTCCTGGAAAAAATGCTTTGCAGGGGATGTCCCTTCCAGGGCAGTCAATCCCTCAGGCTCTGTCACCTCCTATCTGTTTTGCCCCACAGCAATGATGGATTTCTCTCTCCCGAACAAGATCATCTAAGCAATGTGAGGTCTGCACCCCTGACAGATGTGCGTCTGTGTATCTCCAGCTACAGATGAGACTAAAGGAAGTGCTGGTGCCAACAGAAGCCCTTACACGTGCTGTAACTCCGTTTCCATCCTCAGCAGCTGCTTTGAAGACACAGATCTGCTCTTTGATGCAACTTCCCTGTGTGCTTGGAAAGCACCGGCTGGCCCCTGTCATTTCCCCTCTCCGAGGAAGTTGTGCCAGGCTCTGAATTCTCATGAAAGGTTGTTGGGGGTTTTTTTTCTCCTCTTTCCAGGCAACAGTAAAACTTTCAATCCTGCTGACAGTGGAGACCTCAAACTGTTAAATCCTCAGCAAGTTGGTAAACAAATACAGGAAGAGCTGTCAGGGCTGGAGCATCAGAAGGAGAAAGGGGGAGGGAATTTTCCAGGACTTTGGCAGCATCAGCTGCTTTTTAATTACTTCTCATTATTTGTAGTGTTAGACAAGTCCTTCCACAAATTTCCTAAAAATAATGCCCTAGCCATAGGAAGTTTTTCTATTAAGTCTTTGGGAAGCAAACAGGAGGGCAATTTGCAGAGGAAAATATTTGCTCCCTCACCTCAGCAATGATCAAAATTACAGATTAACAAGAAAACCTGTGAGCTCGGGGAGTAACCCAGTCCAATGCTTGCCCAGGGACGAGAGCGAGAAGACAGAAAGACAAAAACAAAACAAAACAAAAAAAACCAAAAAATCCTTAAGAAAACAGATTACTCATCTCAGTGCACAATCCTGCTGGAAGTAAATCAGAGCTGCTTTATCGCTGTGTAAGCAGGCGAGATAAACCTCGGGCAGCAGTTTCAGCCTCCAGCAAAACAGGTAGAAAGTCTCCGTGCCCCAGCTCCCAACCCACCCATCCCCATCACCTGCTGATGTGAAGCTGGAGCTGACACTTGAGCAGGAGCTGGGATATTCTTTTTCTCTTCCTAAGAGGCTTTTTCACAGTTGTCCCTTGTCCCCAAAGCCACCCCACCCAGCAGCTCCCACCTGCCCGAGGCTCGGCGCACATTCCCTTGCCTCAGTTTCCCCAAGAGGTCAGGCAGCTGCCTGCACTCACCTTGCTGGGAGCAAACAGGCTCCAGCAGCCCCAGGAGGAGGAGGAGGAGAAGGCAGCGGGCAGGCATGGCGGCCG
>NW_010178559.1:7465-8592 GCF_000695765.1 Mesitornis unicolor | reverse complement strand
CGGGGGGGGGAGGTGGAGCCGAGCGCAGCCTCTCCTCGCAGGGCGCTGGGCTTGGTCACAGGATTGAGCGCTTGGTCAATTATCAAACGCATTAACGAGGGAGGCCAATGCTCGTACCTGGTTATTCAAATCCTGCTGCGGGAAGGTGTGGAAGGAGGTGCCTCTTTATTCCTTCAGCCAAAGCTGGCGGGGAATCTGGGGCATGCTGACTTGAACCTGACAGTCCCCTGAGGGCGTGGAAGGGGACTTGGCCACAAGATATTTGCATCGGCCCAGGAGGAAGAAGCGACGCCCAGATGGGTAAATCTCTTCCCCGGAACGGCTGCGGTGCATGGGGAATGTGGCTTAACAGGACTCGGGTGCCCTCCAAATCCCCTTCCCTGCAGCAGGAGAGCCAGGGGGTCCAGCGATGCCCCAGTTCAGACATCTCCTCCCACTCCGTGAGACCCCAGGTCCTGAGGATGTGGGGAGCTGCCCAGCATGGCTCCTGTGTCCCGGCTCCTTTTCTTTCAGCAAGTGACATTAACAACCCAGCAAAATATGTTTGCAGCTTAAGAAATCAATTTAATAAACCAGACTTGATGCCGAGTACTGCCTCCTACCTCTCACGCCTCGTTTAATGGAGAGATTGTTAAACCGACCAAACACAGCGTTCATTTTATTGAGCCTTCAGGGCTGTTTCCAAAACTTCTTTGTCACCAGAAGTGGAAACACATGAAGACCCGCGGCAGGCAGCACAGCTGGCAGAGCCTTCGCATCAGCCACGCAGATGCTGCAGGACAGGGAAGGTTGCAGGTCCTGAGTTAAGCAGCTTCCCAGCCCTTGCCAGGTTTGAATGGCTGGCTAACCCACCCTGCGGCAAGGATAAAAGCTTTTTGGCTTCACGGCTGCACAACTTCAGTTACACCTGAAGGAAATTTTCAAGTTGTGAGCTGGTGATTTGTTGTCACTCTTCTCGTCATGTGTCACAGGATCTCTGCAAGCCCAGCATTGCAGGACCGCTGAGCATCAGCCTCGGCAGCATCTGAGCTCCCAACCTCTGCATCTGGTGCCTTCTCCCTCATCCTCAGGGGACACACACTCGGGAACATGCAGCACCCTCAGGAATGCATACCCACAGGTGCAGG
>NW_010178559.1:0-7434 GCF_000695765.1 Mesitornis unicolor | reverse complement strand
TCTTTCCCTTGGATCTAGAATAATGTAATTTATCCTGAAAACAAGTCAGACCTAGCTTGAACTGTACAAGACTGAAGGGCAGTTCTCAGCTCTCTCCCAAATTCCTTTCCATGGCCCAATCCCAATCCACAATGTGGGATAATCCCATTCCCAACCCTGCTGGTTTCTGCCCATGAGCTCCTTGGGGGAGTTCATGCACTCTCCCACTGCACCCAGTGAGAAGTGACACGACAGGGCCAATGATAAGGCCCCATAAAAACAATCTAATCCTGTTACAGATAAAAAGAAATGGCTTATGGAGAAATAAAAATGAAAGTGAACTTTGGGTTCCCCACAGCTTGCTTCCACGTTACCTATCTGGGAAAGCACCCAGAGCTCGCGATCTTTGGTGCCTGCTTGATGCTTGTCTCTTAGCAAATGCCCATCAAAAAAAATTAGCTCTTTAGAGCAGAAGGTTTTATCAGCAGATCAGAAGTGCTAGAGAAGCTGGTCCTGCTGCTGCCTGTAGAAAATTCAAGGTCTGAGACATCTCTGCTGTTCCTATCCACACCCCAGGTGTGCCTGGGGCTGCTGCAGTTTGCTCAGGGGGTTCCTCTGCTCCTCCTCCATACGTACTCCAGGTCATCTTCTCACCTCAGGGCTCTGCCCAGCCCAGCTCCAGGGACCTTGAGCTGATTTCCCAAGGACAGGGATGTCTCAAGGATCCACTCGTATCCTACAGTGTGTTAGGGAGACAGGACAGACTGGACTCCTTAAGGCAGGGCTGCTGTGCCTTCCAGACAGGGGTCTTACTGTTGGCTCTCTTCTGAGGAGCAAATAACACTTTACCATTACACATTCTCACATTTATAAGAAATTTAAGGAAATTCAATTGTTCTGGGCTTGCTGATGGGGCCAAGGAATCACTCCTTTGCTTATCTCAAAGCTCCCCTGTGCTCCAAGACATCATCTTTAGCCCATGACAGCTATTAGGGAGGTATGTGTTACCATGGCCAAAAGCACCCACGGCACCTGCTTGGTTGCATATCGCTGGGTCCAGCCCAGGGTGGGGGTGAGAAACAGCAAGTCACTGTAATGGCAGCAGCCTTGTTGCAGGGGCAAAGTCAGAGATTTTGGCAACTAATTTATCATCTGGCTCTTTCTTTTGTCATTCTGACTGTGGCTTGGGACCTGAAGAGGTGAGAAGCTAAGTGTTTCTGCTGCAGCATGCTGGAAATCTTGCATTGATGCCTTCAGTACTGCCCAGTCATGGTGAGGCAAAGCCCTACAGGTTCATTTTACAGGTGAGGGAAACTGAGGCACACAAGGGGCACATCACCTCAGCAGCAGTCAGTCAAACCCAACTGGAGCCGGGCTCAGCTCAGTTCTCTCCCAGGGTCTCATGTGAGCAGTTGCCCATACAACAGGTCACACAAAGCAGACCTTAGGATTTCAGGATTTACACTGTTATCCTCCAAAAATTGGCATTTCCCCCCCTCCCAAGAAATATGTCTTTTTGTAGCCAAACTTAACTTCTGCTCAAAGCAACGTTCCTGAGCCTCAAATGTGTTCCTGGGTGATACGATTCAGAGCACAGATGCCAGTTCCTCTTTGGAAAATGTAGGGTTCTGTGTTTTTATGGGGGTTATTTTTCTTTCTTCTTCACTTCCTTCCTTCTTCTCTCGTTCCTTCCTTCTGCCCTTTACCCTCTCCATCTCCTACACCTCTCTTAGAAAAAAAACCCCATAAAAATAAAGGAAATAGACGAGAGCAAACCCAAATGACCCCTAAAGAAGATATTGCATTTTTCCTAGGAAAAAAAAATAGTAGTGATAAATGTGTTGCATTTCAATAACTGCTCCAAAAAGATAATCAAAAAAACCTCCACAAATCAAATTTGTAATTGCTTGTTTATTTTAACATTTTCCATCAAAACCAAATATTCATTGCTTGCCCCAGAATTCTCTCATTTCCAATTGACACTGCTTTTTGCATCCAGACTGGGATGGATGCTGCTGGGAGAGAGACAGGAGCTACAGCTGCTATAAGAAGGGCATTTTCTTGACCCAAGGTGTCAGTGTGGATAAACAGCAACAGAAAAAATCTTTTTGTCCACCACAGGTCTATGTCTTCACTCCCCCTCTTTGAAAATGCCTTCAAACAGGATTATTTTTTCTTATTTATGTGCTGATGAAAGCCCCAGTGTCAATGGTGTGGTGATTTGGCATGGCCTCATGCTGTCTCCATCCTCTTCTCACTAGCCAGGGGTTTAGCTGGGCCATTTGGTCCCCTCCTGCACGCACACAGGGCCAAGAAAAAAGCCACCTTTCAGCATTTTATGAGACATTTTATTAGACCATTCAAGACTGATGCTAATTGTAAGCCTTGAATAAGCAGCACTGAGAAGGGGGTAGCACAGTAATGGCCATGATCCCCCCAGGACCCTTGTTTGGGGAGGATGTGCATTTTCCCCTTCTCCTCACAGGCAGCCTGCGTGTTCCAGTGGTGTCAGCCAGGACGGGTTCTGGCAGGACACACATTGGGAGCTGGTACCCAGCAGCTGTCTAGGCCCAGCATCAGGCACCAGATAGGGCCCTGCTCCTCTGTCTGGGGTTCAGTAGCTGCCAGGGGTCTGACAGCACATTCACACCAGCCTCAGGTCCTGCAACCTTGAGAAATTTGGCTGAGGAAACACCTCCCTGATCTGACCCACCTTGCCCCGGGCTGGGAGGAATCAAACTAGAAGTCTCTGAAACGAGAAGAAAATCCACCTGCCTCCAGTCTGTCTTATTTCTGGGGGATGTGCCCGCATCCATGATTCCCCCTTGGCTTTCCCATCTGTTCAGAGGACGTATCGCACCTCGAATCAGCTCTGAGCACAGAGGAAAGTGCCGCTGCATTGCTGGAATGGCAGATAGTCGGGATCCCAATACGTGATGCTCAGAAAGGGAGAAGGGAGCTGACTTCGCTTTGGATATTCCCTTCTGCCCAGTGATATCAAATGGAATGAATAATTTACTATCCGATCATCTCTAATCTTCATCCCACAAAATCAGCAGCAAACTGGGAGGGTTTTTGAAGCCTCCAGCTGCATTCACTGATAAGACGTAAGGCAGGAAAGATTGGAAGCCCATAAAAATGATAATCTCAGGCTTCAGTGTAACTTGGTGGAAGGGTTTTCTCCTGTCCTTTGATTAAGGATGAATTTCATGATCTTCCTTAAATAGCAACAAGCCTTCTCATGAGGAATCACCCACCTGAAAACTGATTGCATCGTCATTAGGAAATAGGAGGCCAAGCAACCAGAAAAAAAAAAGCTGGAGCACGGGTTAGCTCAAAGGCTACCTCTCTGCAGAGAAAACAGTACCTGTCTGATGGGGTGGGAGGAAAAAGGGTGATTGGAGGCAATTTCCAAATGCAGAGCAAAGCTTTAGGCACTGGGGCTTTGCCTGGGAGAGCTGGGCACCAGCACTGTGCCAAGCTGCTGGCCACAAGACTGACCATGAGCCCAGCTGTGGAGTGAAGCCCCATCATCCTCATCCTGAACCTCCTCATCTCATTTCAGTTCATCTTGGTACAACATTCTCATCTCCATCTTCAAATTTGTTTAGTCAGTCTATTGCCTGGAAGAAGAAGGGAAAGGAAAAAACCCAACTCATGGACCGTTTCCATGTGAGTCTCAACCAAGATGGCCAAGAAGAAGAGAAGGAGAAAGTTGGCTGGCTTGTGAGGGTGGATATTTTCAGGAATTAATTATCCCAGATAGGAGAAAATTTAAAGTGTAAACTCTAATCAGATGTTAAGTTGCTTTTCTTCTGCTAATTGAAATGATGTTTTCTCTGCTACCCACCACTCTACCCCTTTCAGATGCTAATCCCTATCGAACATGGACTTACAATTACAAATTCATAGGCATCTTTCCCAGGAGCAGAAATTGCTTTGCCCTGTAACCTCTAAGATGAGGTCTTAATAGGAATTCACGAGCAGTCACTGGCAAAGCTTCATTAGCCGGAGAGAATAGACAAGGGCAAGTTGCAGTGCTCCTTAACCACTCTAGGGAAAAATTAATTTAAATTACTTTGTAAAGTAACAAGGCCAGATAATGTGTTTCCTTCTTGGATTATTGTTTTCCAACACCCTAATGCACTCATAGATTAGGTTGCTTTGCCTGTCCTGATGGTGGTCCATGCTAAGTTGTTGTTTATGGAGAGCAGAAGCCTTTGGAAGAAGAAACACTGACCCCTCGGGCCAGAGCTGGATGGAGATGGGGTGAGGACCTGGCTGTTTCTCGCTGGGCTGGGCTGCTGGGAGGCTGCTGTGGATGCAGGTAGCAGCCACCTTCAGCGTAGCTTCCACGCAGCCTAGAAGAGAAACTTGGCTGTGGATGGTGACACTTCAGTGTTTCCCTGGTTGAAAACCAGCCCATGCCAGTGGAAGGAGTCCTGCTGATTTGGGGCAGCTCTGGATTTGTTTTCTGGAGGCCAGATCCTGAGCAATGCTGAGCCCCCTGCTCCGAAGGGCTGGCTCAGCCCAGGAAATCTCTTCCAGAAGCCACCATCAGTGTTGGGCTGATTCCCAACCAGCTAAAATGTTAAATGCACTAAAATATGCTAAAAACCAAGCCTGCACCCCCACGATGGGGGGGGCTGTGATTTCTCCTTAACCCCCAGCCCTTGCCAAGCCTCCCCAAAGCAGCTATAATTCTCTCTCCTTGGCACCAGGCTGGATGCTCTTCATGCTGGGCTTGCAATTTGGTGTGGTTTGATGGAGCCAAGCGAGGGGCCACGGGAAGATGCAGCGATAAGGGCTTGGCAGAGGGGCTGTGGCTCTTCCCAGCACCCTGGGCCCGCAGCCGGACTTCGGTGGGCGCTGCCAGCACCCGGTGTTATTGGCCTGAGACTTGTCGGGCAGAATGGGCCAGTTCGGCTAAACCCTCGGGGGATGCGAGCATCATTCAGTGACGAGACAAAGAGTTCAAAGGGCCTTTCTGTAAAAAACGGCACTGATCAGATAGGTTTCCAACTGATCTGGGAGTCCTAGGAGACCAAACTGAAGCTGGGAAGATTTATGGGGAACTACTTGAATTGGAGAGGAAATATATTGATTTTATTCCTGGCTTCAAGGAGTTTGCTAGGTTTTTTTTCGAGCAAAGATAGGGCTGGTGAGCGATGCATTGAGATAGAGGGGTAGATATATAGATAGAGGGATGGATGGACAGACCTCTAATCATTTTCTTGTCCCCACTTACTTGGGTGAAGATAAAAACCCCATGGCACTGAGACCTACCTTCTGTCATCCTCCCATCCAAACCTGCAACACTTTGAAATGAGATTATAACCCCCAAGTATGAGGTTTTATGTCACCCCAGCTGCTGCAGTCACTTGAATTTCTTTCATCCCCTTCAGCAATCCATTGCTCTCCAAGCCCTGACAAATTCTGGACCACCTTTACTGTGTTTCAACAGCTTCAAACGCAATTAACTACAGCCTTGAGTCCTGCTTGTCTTTGCTGTCTTGCAACAGGCCAGAACTGGGCTCCTGCAAAGCAGAGGAGCATCAAGGAAGGTCTTGTCCCATGAGGAGGACACTTCCACATGACCCTCCTGGCCCCCAACAGGAAGAGAAGACCCTGATTTCAGTAGGACCCCCCTGCTCAGCACCATCTTAGGAAGGTGTGTTCTTTCCTTCAGACCATGCAGCCTTCCCAAGGCAAAAGAAGGGCCCTGGGCAGGGTGAGGAGCACCCCAATGCAGGACATCAGCCTGAGCACCCCCAGCCCATGGTGTCCAACCTCCCAGAGTCCTGCCAGTGGCCACCAGCCCTTTTATTTCCACATTCATCAGCAAAAGTGTTTTCAGGTGGCATTTCTCTCCCTTTTCTCCTCCGCACCTGACATCCAAAGGGAAAAAAAATAACGGGGCCATCAGCAGTGAGCAAAAACACATCTAAGAACCTCCACTTCTTTTCAACAAGCTCCAGTTGTTGCTTTACAAGGGTACTCCAACCCCAGCAAGTGCCAAACAAAAGCTCCCCTCTCCTCCTCCTCCGTGCCTGTTAAACAGCCTCATTATTTCAGAGAGAGCATCTGCTGGGTGGCAGCCGCGATTACCATAACACAGGGGCAGGATTTGGCCTGGCTGCTTCGCCCTCCATTCTGCAAGAGGTGAGAGCGTTGGGCTTGTTGAAAAATAAAATGAAAAATAAAGGGAGAGGGGAAAAAAAAATTGAATGTATGAAGTCACTTTTCTGGCTTTCACCCAAGCAAACAGGTGCAGGTAGCGAAGGAGATGGGAAAAAAAAATCACATCTTCTTCTGCTCTGTGCTGTGTTCAGCAGCTTCTGTCACTGGAGAAGGGAGCAGGAGTGACATGGAAAGGGCAGAGGGATTTTGAGTGAGTTCAAGGGGTGAAAGAGGCATTTCTCAGGGTACACTGATTTAAGGGTAGTTTTTTGGGAGCCTTAACCCATCCCTGAAGCCTTGAAGGCTGCTGAGCCCAGTGGGACGTTGCCACAGCCAGAGCTCAGTGCCATGAGATGGGGACAGGGAGCTGGGATTCCCACGGGAGGAAGGGGATGGATAGGAAAGGGCTGAACAACGCCGAGCTATGCCGGACTGGACTGGCCTCAATTCAGCCTTGAATAGATTTCGGGGACAAAAGGTGAAGACCCCTGAGAGATGCTTTGCCTGAGACTGAGGAGAAGAGGCAGTTTCCAGGACAAGGCAGGTTATTAATTAAAACACAACAAAAAGGAGGTCACTGGCACAGCTACCAGCATTTCCACTGGAAAGCACGAGCTTTCACAGGGTTGTCTTGCCCCTACCAAAATCCTGGGACCTGAGCAGCCTGCACTCCCCTGGCAGAGTCATGGGGAGCCGGTGAGCACAGGCATGGAGCCCATCGCCCTCATGTCCTGGGGAGCGGGGACCTGCAGGGCAGCATCGAGATCTCCAGGGCCTGGCTGAGCTTCAGGGCACATCCAAGCCAGTGGGACAGCAGCTGCCCCAGACTTTCTCTGTGCCTTCCTACCCTAAAACACCAAATTCTGTGGGAAAATAGCTGCAGTGTTCAGATCTAGTGGTTTTAGCATAATGATGGTCAGTCTGTGGTAACTCCATGAAGACGTGGAGAGCGGATCAGCGTTGATGAAAGAGGGAAGGGAGAAGGAGGAGAGGAGAGGAGAGGAGAGGAGAGGAGAAGGGAGAGGGGGGAGAGGGGAGGAGAGGAGAGGAGAGGAGAGGGAAAATGTAAAAGGGCAAAGAAAAGGAAAAGGACAAGGGCAAGGAAAAGGACAAGGGCAAGGAAAAGGAAACGGAAAAGGAAAAGGAAAAGGAAAAGGAAAAGGAGAAAGGAGAAGGAGAAAGGAGAAGGGGAAAGGGCAGGCTTTAACACACGTTATTTGGAAAACACCAAGAAAATATTAAACCCCCTTTCCAAACCACGTTTCCTCACGGCCC
>NW_010178558.1:0-500 GCF_000695765.1 Mesitornis unicolor | reverse complement strand
AATTTCTGAGGGATGGAAATTTGGGGGGTGGAAATCTGGAAATTTCTGTGGGAGTGGAAATTTGGGGGGACAAATTTAGGAATTTTTGGGGGTAGGAATTTTTGGACTTTTGAAGGATGGAAGTGTTTGGAAATTTTGGAAAGATGGAAATTTTTGAAATCTGAGGTGCAGAAATCTTTGAAATATTTGGGGGTGGAAATTTGGATGGGGTGGAAAGTCGGAAATTTCCGGGGTGGAAATTTCTGGAATTTGGGGAGGAACAGAAATTTGTGAAATTTGCGGGCTGGAAGTTTAGAAATTCTGGGGGATGGAAATCTTTGAAGCTTTAGGGGGGGCGGAAGTTTCGGAGGGGGTGGAAGTTTTGAAATTTCTGAGGGATGGAAATTTGGGGGGTGGGAATTTGGAAATTTTAAGGGGCAGGAATTTGGAAATCTTGGGGAGGCAGAAATTTGGAAATTTTAAGGGATGAAAATTTGGAAATCTTGGGGAAGTGGAAATTT
>NW_010178557.1:350-1366 GCF_000695765.1 Mesitornis unicolor | reverse complement strand
ATTATATTAAAATATAAAGAAATACATATTAAAATATCAAAATATCCATGAAAATGACATATAAATAATTCATACAAGGTATTGGATGTGCCTTGCTATCAAGCCATGCTATCATTTTTGTTATCTTTCCAGAGTGGCCTAATATAGCACACCACGTATCCAGAATGTTAATGCCTCTAAAAAACAGGGAAAAGGAGAAGGAAATAAGAATGTGAATGGTTTACAAAGGACTTTTCCTTTACGGTGGGAAGTCCAGTGAACGTGCTTTTAGGACCTGGATGTGACATTACATATGGGCAGGAAAGGTTCTTAGCCACCAAACTTTTAGTTACACGTTTTATCCTAATTGATTTATAAGATAAACCCTTAATGTTTTTCACAAGGTACCTCCTCAGATGACAACAGCGCCAGAAGGGAAAACCCAATTTTTCAGAAGTATAATGACAGCAATGGATATAAAATTTTGGTTCATAAACGAATCCAATTTCACGCCTTCTGTTTTACAACATCAGCATCACCACTGCGTTAAAATGACGCTGTCACCTGAGTTTAGACTCCCAGGTTTAAATTCACATCTACAGACATCTTCAGTGTCACACGTAGCATCAGTGCTTCCTGAGTGCAGAGGTGAGGATGCTTTACTGTTCTGAAAATTGAAAAGAAATTTAAGTGTCTGGCCTTTTAAAGCGCCTTCTAAAGAGATTTTGTTGTCACATGAAGAAGCCTACAGGGGCAACATCCACAAGAAGATTTTCATGCATCCATCCCAAATTTATGGTCCTCAGCCCAAAACACTGATCTTCAAAATTCTCTCGCAGCAGCTGCATAATCCTGATCCTATCAAAAATGTGTAGGAAACTCAGAATTCCTTATTTGAGTATTTCTGGGTATTTCTGGGTATTTCTACTTTGACCCTTCTCCATGATCTTTTTAAAAGGAGCATAGAAGGGCCCAGGAGACAAAAACCACCCCACTTCTCAGGAACCCAGACAGAAAGAAAAGTCATAGTCAACGGC
>NW_010178557.1:0-324 GCF_000695765.1 Mesitornis unicolor | reverse complement strand
GTATATACTCAATAAACCCCCAGAGAAATCTATATTATACCTAAAGGCAGAACTGTAGGTACAAAGAGTCATTATTATTTGGGGGAATCTACAATCTACTTCTATCTACAATAGAAGAAATCCTCCTTGGGACTGAGACCTGTCCTCTCTAAAGATAAGCTGGAAGCAAGAGGATGCACAGGAGATAAGAAATGGTAATAATATATAATATATATAATAATATCAGTACCAATATCTGTTTTCCAAGATACTGGTCTTGGAAGGGATAAGGGTGAAAACATAGGTCATGATATGAAAGGCTGAATCCATGGGCTGAGGCCAATG
>NW_010178556.1:0-490 GCF_000695765.1 Mesitornis unicolor | reverse complement strand
AAACGCAATGGCAGACCCTGTGAACACCATGAGGGGAGAAAGAGCAGCCCACGGGGGCAGCCATCGCTTGCAGGGAGGTACCTCCCATCACTGGGGGTGAAGGAGACGGTGAGGCCCACCTAGAGTGGGATGAGGGTGCCAGATTTGCACCCCAGGAGCACAGGGACAGGGCCATGGGCACCCACTGGGCCCCACATGGAGCCCCCCAGCCCTTTGCTGTATGGAGTCACTTGGCTTTGGCCATCCATCGCCTTCTGGGGGTTGAAATCTGCTGCTCCAAAGACTTGAAGCACTTCAAATCTTTACTGCCGAGGTCCTGGCAGCGCTCGCCAACGCCCCGGGGCGAGGTGTGTGGAGTCTGTGGGGACCTGGCGCAAAAGGGAGCGTCCCAGGGCACCCCAGCACCAGGGTGCTCCAGCCCTCACGGCTGCTGCTGGTACTGGCCCTCGGTGGCGGTGAAGAAGTCCTCCAGCACGCTCTTCATGTAGTC
>NW_010178555.1:3345-23227 GCF_000695765.1 Mesitornis unicolor | reverse complement strand
TGGCTCCTCCACCATTTGCATGAGGAAGTTTATATGATATTGGTTTTGATGTTCCCAGACTGAGCAACAAAGATTACAGAGATTACTTTTCTTAGCCATTCTACTTTCTATCCTACAATCTAATAAAGCTTTTTCAAGAGTGAATCTCAGCTACCAGTAATGTAATTCATAGCCGTTTACTTAGTTGAACTGTTCAGTCCACATTAAAATATATATGGTATACTTATCCTCTATTGCACCAAATTTATTTTTTGTTAAGCAATAAACAAAAATATAATGATATGCTAAATTCAAATTTTTAACCAAAATGTCCTGATCACCACAGCCTAAATGATTGTCTCTGATGTGCCAATACACTGATGTATCCATGCAAATTCGGGCTTTGGGTCTGACTGCAATACAAAACATAAAAGATGTCCAATCCCTGAAAACTTCATGTTAAAACTGAGGTAAGAGACAGAAGCAGTCACTAGAGGGAGACAATGTAATTTCAAAGAAGACCACCTCCAGAAAACCTTTTAGTTGCAGAATTCATTAAAAGCTGCATCATAGATACCTGACAGTCTCACGGGTTAACTTGCTGATATTACCTTGCCTAGTGAACTCAGAACCACAGGATCAACAGGAATGTTTACATGCACTGGAAGCAAAGAATAGATATTACAGAAAAAAAGAACTAACCTACTCACTTTTCTGTCATGAGCAGTATTCACGTTTAAAATGCTTCTGAGAGCCTGAGACAAAAGGCTGCAATTTGTACCTGTGTACCTACTGCATGCCTAAAACCCCTTCCACTTGAAGTGATGACTCCCTGTATTTTGCACTTTTAGCCTCTGAATGATCTGAAGTGTCCTGACATTACTGTTCATTTAACCATGAAGAAATTAAAGGCTTTGGTACACATTTTCCTAAGCCCTACTGACTTTTTTTTCAGACTGTCCTCTGAAGTACTTAGTGCTTTACAAATTTATTTAAAAGCAATGGATGAGTTTCCTTAGAAACAAAGCCTTGGGATCTATGAGAAAATATCAAAACATGACGAGGCGGTGATAGGAATATATTTGTCATGTATTGGATTCAGAATATAATACATTTTAAGTTTTAAGGGCAAGGCAGTAAAGTTAACAAATTCACAAGCTCTAACAAATAATATGGGTTTATTGCTTTTGGTAAAAACTCACCGTAATTCACCAAAATGAACTCATGTCAGCAGTCGTTCACCTTCTTCATTCTCACTTCTTTCCTTTAGTTTTCTTTTTCAACCCTTTCTCCATTTTTCTTTGCTTTATGCTGCCTGTGACAGCATCATCAAGGACCTCAAGGTTTAGCCTTCTGCATGTGTCCAAATATGGACTGGTCAGATGATTTTGAGGAAAGATGCTGAGAGAGAGGCAGCACAAATGTTTACCGTTTCACAACCAGTTTTATTACAACTAACACCTGGATAAAGCAAACTGCATATTGCATTCTTTGTCAGAAGCACCTGAGTCAGTAGAACAGTGGTTCCTGATAGGGACTGTAAAAAGAGTGAAGATATTTCTGTCTCAGGAACCTTCTTGCACTTTCTCAAAGGATTTTTTCAATACACGAAATTCGTATTAGTTTAGCTGCACTGAGTTAACAATATTCTTCCATGAGAGAATTGTCTACACTGATCTAATTACCATTATTCATTTATAACAGTATTTACACTGGAGGCTACCTAGTAAAGCTATTTCAGTTTTAAGAATAATAGTAGCCAAAATGATACAAAACCTGTTTTAGATGAACCTAGAAGTATGCAAAATCAACATCTGATGCAAAAGGCCTTAGTCCAACATAAACCACATCTAAAACAGATGCTTTACCAATATCTACCACTTGAGTCTCATCATATGTAATTGTGGAACAAATGTTTCCTCCCAAAGCCTGCTTTCTATGTATCTTTCAGACCCCTCTTGAGAAAAACTAAAGCATAATCAGCTTCCAACTAATTTGTGTTCACTGTCTTCTGGGGAAAAAATAATTCAATATTCTCCTATTTCTGCCACTTGTGACTGCACTGAAGACATCTTGCTTGCTAGCTCTGCTTGCAAGCATCTAGCAACAAGTACTGTAGCAACTGCCCTCAAGTGTGACAAAGAATGTTTGTTTTCTTTTACCAAAATCACAGTTTTACTTCTGTTGTTAAAAATTTAAGAAAAAAAATCCCTCTCCTGTCTTCAGACCTTGTACCTACCTAAGTCTCATGCAAATGACAAAGGTAATTACTTAAATTACAGAGAGTGAAAACTGATGTATTCATTTACTCGGGGCTGAAAATGAAGGAAATAAATATTCAAAGCAGTGTGTTGTAGTGTGAGGTGAAAAGACTTCAGCCAAACTGAATTAACTGTTTATTAGCAGCATCTTTGAACTGGATCTTGCTTTTATGAGTAGCAAGGTCACTTGCCAACTGGTTCTCACTGAACTCAGCAGCCAGAAAAAACAGTGAACCACCAGTTCCCGCCTTTCACCAGGAGCAAAATCAGCAATCCCCCTCCTAAATTCAGAGGATCCAGACAGCTTCTGTAAAAATGAATAGCATTTCTTGTGGAAACCTAGTTTCTGCTAAATTGGGTTTAGAAGCACGTCACTTCTGCCTCCACCCTTTCTTATTATGTATTAAAAAAACCCCACAAAACAACCCAAAGGAAAAGCACAATTCAGAATCCCTACAGCTGGGATGCCTTGGTGCTTTTTCTCCTAATCCTTGCCTCTTGTCACAATACTCAGCATTTTTCTTCATTTGGGAGATCGCCATGGCAGTGCCTTTGATGGAAGGGTGTAATTCACCTGCCTGATCCTACACAGGGAGCATTCGGGATTTGTGATGACAGGTGTGGTATTCAAAAGAAGCAAGGTCAGCTAAGCCACGAGTGAGCTGTATATTCCTGAAACAGCATGGATTGGAAACCCTCTGCAAACAGATCGTTTTAATCTTGGAGGAAGGGTCTGTTGCTTTCTTCTCCGTGCACTCTGATTTGTGGTTTTGCTTGAGGGAGGAAGTGAAGAGCAGGCTGCCTGACTGATTTCAGCTGACTGGTGTCTGTGTCTCCATGGCTGCTTGAACAGCTTCTGTGCCCTCACCAGGACTCTGCCCGTGTGTATTATTAACCATAAACTCTTCAGATAGCAAAGTAGATGAGATTTGCATGAATTTCCTAAAACTGGATAAAGTAGCTGTTCAAATTACTGTGCAAGTTCACAGAGGTACAGCAGGGGGACTCTGTTCCTTTTTCTGTCTCTTTAAAACCCCTTTCTGGAAGGGTCCTTCTTTGGCACAGTAACAAAATTTTACTCACAGAAAAACTTCTAGTGTTTATTTCAGAGTAACCTTTATGGGTTTATTTATGTTCTGACAATTATAGCAGATACTTGAAAATGCCGTTAATGACTCTGCTAAGTAGCAGGGAAAATGCACCATTTATTTATACTCACTTGCTGCTCCTAACTTAATTCAAGGTGTCATCTACAGATAAAAACTGTTGCCAGTTATTTCAGTCCCTCTATGACACAGTAGAGATTTAGAGAGATTGTTATGGTGACAATCTTCTCTGTATCCCATGTCATTTCTAGCTTTTTATTGTTTCTGACTGCCAGTCACTTATTACTGTGGATACAACCTCTGAAAATGCATTAGTGTTGGAAATCCCTATAATGCTGTAAATTAGGGAATAATGCTTTTATTTTTCATGAGCTGTTATTTAATAAAATGTAACTAGAATCTCTATAACTCTGTTGCAAACTGCAACATATATGTCTCCCTGATATTTGAAAGCACTCATCCAAAATTCTATCCCTCCAAACATTAATTTCCTAAATGGTCTGTTTTTCTTCCTACCACAATATTTTGCTCACTCTCATTGCAATGAATATTCATGTCCATGACATAATTAGCATCATATTAACACAGCCTCATATCCTTACTGCTAATGCTCAGATTGATATTCAGAATACCTGTACTCGCCAACAGGTAATTTGTGTTACACCGCTGTGTTCAAAATCATTGTGCTCAGAGTTGTGCCAGACCACTTAAAGATTATATAAATTAAAGCATTAATCTGTCTTTCACCTGTTACGTCTAGAAATGTTTGTAAAACGCAGGCTGCTGCTTTGCTTTCGTAGGTTTTCCTCAGTGAAGTGAAAAGCACCAGAACAGGGTCCACAGTCTATTCTGCAGTTTCTCCTGCCCTCTGCTGGATGCGATGTTAGAACAGCTCCAGGAATTCAACTTTTTTTTTCTTTTTTGTTTTTCCTCTTTTTTGTTTTTCCTCTGTGCTTGGTCAAGGTGAAGAATTTACCTCCCTCTTTCTGCATCCTAAGCGAATACTACTATTTATGCTCTTTCTCGCAGGTGGTAATTTCTATTTGTGCAAAGGAAAGACAAAAATTATAGCTACTCTTTTACTTAAAGGGAAAAATAAAATAAATAAGAGCTTTTAGGTTTCACTTTTGCCGCACTTCTGGCTTATACTTTAGCTTAAGTATTTGTGTGGTCTCTCTGAAATCAGTTTAAACATAGGAATACCATGAAGTTAAACATTGCATGTTTGCTCTCCACTTAATCATAGAATAATTTATAGTGGAAGGGCTCTCTGGAGGTCATCTGGTCCAAGCCCTTCTTGAAGCAGGTCCAAAAAGGTTGTTGTGTCTGGTGGAGTTCTGAGTACCTCCTGGGATGGAGAACCTGCCATCCCTCTGGTCACCTGCTCCAGCGTTTGGCTACCCTTGCAGTGAAAAAGTCCTCTGGTCATATAATCATAGAATGCTTTGGGTTGGAAGGGACCTTAAAGCTCATCCAGTCCAATCCCCCTGCTGTGGGCAGGGACACCTCCCACCAGACCAGGTTGCCCAAAGCCCTGTCCAACCTGGCCTTGAACACCTCCAGAGAGGGGGCATCCACAACTTCCCTGGGCAACCTGTGCCAGTGTCTCACTGCCCCCACAGTAAAGAATTTCTTCCTAATATCATCAGCCACAGGCTCTCAACCAGCTCATCACCCCACCACCCTTTGTGCAGAGCACAGGCCTTCCTCACTGCCTGCCTAGTTTGTCTTTCCTGAAGTGCCCATACCCACTTATGCAGCCTTCCAGTCACATCAGCTATCTCACCACATATGTCCCAACGAAGGCACAGCTCTGCAACTCTGCCTAGACCTCTAATTTCTCCTCTTTGTTTATCCTGCAGCATGTGTTTGTGTACAGGCACTTGAAATGGGCCCTGTCATGTTGCATTCACAGAGAAATATGAGACCCTTCACGTCGTGCTGTCACTTCCCACTGCTCCCTGTGCCTTCACTTCTCTATGGTTTAGGGTTATGATAAACTTTCCTCAGCTTACCTAGTTTCCAGCTGGCCTCACTAGGTTTGAGGCTTGCCAAAGACACTCTTGTCACATTCTGTCATATGGATCCTGCTCCTGCTTTGAAGTCCTTGCTCCACCAAAAAGATCGCACATATGCAGAAGTCAAACTCCTGTCTGTGGCACCAAGTGTTGATCCACTGGAGGTACCCACTCCTGCCCAAACCTTTCCCTCTCACTGGAAGGACTGAGAACATCACTAGTGTCTTCTCCCATGCCACACTGTTAATTACTGCTGGAAAACCCCACAGTTTTTCCAAAGCCCATTATGCTGTACCCTCGACCAAGCCGTGTGTGTACACTCCCTTGTGAAGAGACAAGCCCTAAAAACAAACAAGAAAAGCTGTAACACTAGCGGCAAATTTCATAAGCATCAGCAAAGACAACAGTGCATTAAACATGATCTTAATTTGTGACATGCCTTTGAAGCTACACTACATGCTGAGAATGCTGACACCATGTAAGTGGCATGTTCTATGCCCTTATCTGACTGCTTTGCATACAAAATGAACCAGCAATCTCTCTCAGATAGAGAATTCAAATAAAAAACAAGTAAAAACACAACTAGTCATACCACTAAGGTCAATTATCACCGCAGAAAAGTTTTAAGCTGCAAGAGGGAAGAATTCCTGTGCTTTATTTTTAATGTGTTTTCAGTTCTCTTTAAGGACTCTTAGCTAGAATTTCCAGCAAAATCTTTTGTTTACGCTCATGACACACATACACTTGATAACACAAAGTCAAAATTTCTTTCTGTGACTCATTATTGTAGTCAGGCCTAACCAAAAGTAGCAGTTCCAATTGTGACAGGTAAGGACTTCGCTGACAATACATCTTTTTGCTTATTTGCATTTCTGTTGAAGCCACTGGTGAGGCTGCTGTATATTTAATTAACTTTCTGTAGTTCATTTTCATCCATGTAAATATAATTACTTCAATCTGGACTAAGTATATACGCACAGAAAGTACTAAACCATTGTTTGTCTGATGGCTTTTCTTCATCATTATCAACTTTATCCTGTAATGTGTATATTGTTCTTTGCTGCTATTTCTCTTTAATTTTGCTTATGCTTGGAAGTGTTCAAGGTTACAAAATAAAATGGTCCTGACACTAAGGAACTTCTTTCTAACCTGACAGGTGCATACAGAGAAGACAGGATGCAATGAGGACACAGGTATGATTTTGATCTCAGTAGAAGATCAAACTTAGAACTTAGTAGAAGTTTTTATTGCTTTCCTGGGAATACTTTTGGATTTCCACATGTGAAAGAATCTGTTCAAGAACATTTCAAGCAATCCTGTCTGCTGTCCACACTTTGATGGCAAAAGAGTCACTGTATTCTCAAAAGTGAAAAAAAGATGGCAGCTTTCATTTAAGATTACACTATGGCAAATGAAAAATGAATTGAGCTACTTTCTATGTAGGAGGAAGATGAGACGATGCCAGATGTGGAAAGATTCTAGCAGTGAGAAGTCCAGCTGTTAACACTGAGGCAAACCAGATCATTTTCAGGCTTTCTAGAAAACTTTAGTATTCAAAACCACACAAACCAGGCGAAAGATTCTTCACAGCCTTCTGAAAAGTAGCCAGCTACTGAAGGATCACAACTACACAAACGTAACTCTCTTAAAAAGGCCTGGGGTGGAGCTAGGAAATCATAGACCAGTTTGACCTTGGTGGTAGGCAAGATCCTAAAGTTATTAATAAGATATGAGATCACAAGGAACACAGACTGGGCAAAGTGATTAAAGGACATAATCTACTTGGATTTCAAAAAGGTATTGGACATAAAACTGCAAAGTAGATTAATGCACAACAGTAGCAAGCATACCATAGAGAGTGGCATCCTTGAATGAATAATGAGAAGCACAGATACACCGATACTATCTGTGGCTGCACTCTCAGAGGATGTTAAAAAGTCTGATCCATTTGACATATAGACTGCAGATGTATTACTAACATACATTAAGGCTAATTTGCTGTCCTAAGGCTGCTGGTCTCTTAAAGACATAGTGGACACATTTTGTTCTCGGTTCCACTAGCGAAGTCAGCAGAATTGCTCAAGGTGTACGATGACAAGATAGACTGGAATCTACCCTAAGTCACTTGCCTTTGCTTAGCAGGCATGTCTCCTGGATTATTTTGGTAAAACTAAGTCTTTTGAGTAGTTCCCCCCTGCCTCTGGTATACTGCATCAATTTTTTACTTTAATGTCCCATCAATACAGACGGACTCCTTCTTAGCACAGATTTACCACAGTGGGTGCTGAAGGCTATATACATTCTGTATTAGGTATCACATTTTCCTGTCCAACAAAGTTATGTTGATTTGTTGGTATTACTTTGCATTTACAATAGTGTAGATGAGAGAAGAATTTAGCCCTTTTTCCACAGCACTAAGTACTTTGATGGTCACTTTCAGGAACCTGATTCTGCATCCTTTGTATATTTATATCAATATAAATCCAGGCCAAACCATAGAAAACTGTTTCATGAATAGAAATAAAAAAAAACATAGCCTTGAAAGGATTAAACATGTACTTTGGGCCAGATCGTCTGAAAAGTCAATTGCATCAATTACAGCAAGAGAGAATTTGGCTTATGTAGCTTCTTTGCTGCTGATCCTCTGTAATGCCAAAAGGAAGTTCCAACCATTTATAAGCTGACGTATACAAAATGTGAACCCACTGAGACGTTTTAAGTCTCCTTTGGAAACCTTGTCAACATCAACAGCTCAGGCTAATATCAGCAACTGCTGTGGTAGTTGTTCAGAACAGCCATTCCTCTTCCCAAGTGTGAAGTTGGAATGGCAAGATAGAGTTGCTGCTTACACTCACGTTGCTACTTTGGTCAGTTATATTTATCTCATTACTATTGGAGGGCTTGGCAGTTTGCTGAAGCATCGTGATGAACCAAAGTTAATGATAGCAGGGAAGCCAGCCCTATTCCAGATTTGTCATGTGGCTGTGACACCGTGCACCATGGACTGTGGTATCAATGAAAGAATCAGAGTCAGCTGATCATGGCAGATTCAGTCACTAAAAACGACCCCACATCCACAACCTAAAGCTTCCCTACAGCAAGAGGCAATCACGCTGCATGATTCTGGTACTAGGAGAGGCTGCTGGCAGGAAAAGGTCCAGAAGTGTCTATCCAAAGTGGCAATGAACCTCTGAGTTCAGCTGGGTAACTGAGAAGGAAATTTGATTCAAATCCGTTGACAGCCATGCCTGTGCAAGTCACAATGCCATTCAGATGTGTTGTGTTGGGAGTTTGGTTTATTTTGGTGGGGGTGATGTTGCACCAGAACATGTTCTGAATTTGGTTTTGAACCCTTTTAGAAGTATTATCAGCACTTGACAGTAAAAAGTTCCATCAAATTCTCTCTACGTCATAGACCTCATGCAAATCCAGTCCTCAGATTTAGCAAAGCCACATAACCTGGGTTGGGAAAAGGCACTTTTCAGCTACTTACATTTACCTTTTTGTTAATTATGCTCCCCTTTTGTTGGATCTCTATCAGTTGAGAATTTCATACAACCCTTCCCAATAGAAAAAGAAAGCCAAACCAACTCTATACTGATCCCGCTTCTTGTCCATGCTACAAATTTCTTGTAAAACTCGTCATAGGCAGCTTTAGGGCTTACAGTCTGTGATCCCTTTCTTGTGGACAAAATGTACTATAAAAACGAACCTTTTAAAAATTTTTAATTATGTCTCCAAAAGAAGGAAATCTAGTTGCCAAGAGACTCTTGGGGGTGGCAAATAAACAAAAAACAATCTTTCCCACCTACAAACATTTAAAATCTCCAAGAGAGACATCTCTCTCTCAGAATACACTGGAGGCTGGTATTTCATCCTCTTCCTTTTCACCGGGAGCCTGGCTAATTTCTTGGCTACTGCTCCTCTCAATCCTTCTCAACACCTCCATTGCTGATAGTTCAAGGCTTTGGTCATTCAGGTATGGTGGATTAGAAAGCACATGGAAAGAAACATGGGTCTGTAGGAAGTAATGTGGCAGAGGAACTTAGAAAAGATGTAATTATGATACTTAAGAAGGATCCAATTGCTTAACTACACAATCTAACGGAAAAGAAAACAAAATTCACAGATTTCCTAAAGCAGAGAGAAAACGACCACTGGACAGAAAAATGGCACAACATTTATCTACTATGATCTACCCTAAGACAGAAGAATTGAGCCAAGCCAGAAGGAATAAGAAGGTTTATTGAAGTGATCCATGAGTATCAAAGGCATGGGGAAATCATCTCACATGCCAGGAGCTGGCACAGAGTATAAGAGATTTTTGGAGAGTCATGGCTGAAACAATTCTGCTTTCCCACACATGAATGGCCTTTTCTCCTCTTCTGGGCAACACAGTTCACCTCAATGAGTTATCAGAAATATAACCAAAAGTGATTTTTGACCCAATCACAAAAGCATTTTACCTCAGTGTCAAGCTCTGCTGAGTTTTATTTCTTCTTACACGGACTCTGACTTTTATACAGTTATGACTTTAAACCCTTGAGCTTTGTGGCCTGGAGCAAGCAGACCCAATCAAGCCCAGAATTCAGACAGCACAGAGACAGCATGAAATTACTTTTGCCCACCTTATTCTCTGCTGGAGCCCCATGTCAGGTTAAATACAGAATATGACCCATCGTTCTACATGACCTGAATTAGAATTGTTAACCAAGCTGATGTTCACTTAGGAAATATGTTATTACTAAGAATATTTCTGTTAAAACATTAAGACAGAAAGAATGTATATCTGTTAACATACAAACTACTTTTCCTCTGTGTTCACCTTACAATTTACCAGAAAATGAGTGCTAATCTCTAAATAGCTTACATATAAACCTTTTTTTTTAAATTAAAATTATCAAACTGCATTATTTTTCATGTGACACATTAGAATACAGTAACCACTCATCACTTAGAAGTCAGTTTTGCTGAGACAAACCTGCACTCTGTTTTAGATTCATGCAGCACCCCGGCAATAAAACCACCACAGCTTAGTGGGGATAGTGAGAGGCAGGCTTTTTTCAGCAAACATAGAGAAGCCAATGATGGGGAGACCAGAAGTGTCAATATTCTGTTCTTTCTGTAAGGCTGTGGAAAAAGACACACATGACTAACAGATCCCTCCATCTTCACAGACGCTTGCTTCCTTTGGCTAAGAAATAATGACCATGGAATTGCTCCCTTTTGGTGCGCTATCTATAAATTAAGGGCTGTGTTGCTGTGCTGGAGGTTTAGCCCTAAGGATAGTGTGTTTTCTAAGCCCTATAAAGGATTTCAGAGAGCAAAGGGTACTCAAATAAAGCTGTAAATCTGCCTGAATCTGTCTGTTTAGCCTTGTGAGTAATTGAGCATCTCACAAAATGAAGGCAACTGAAGGAAGGAGGTACCAACTAGGCATACAAATTAAATTGTTACAAAGATATGTGTTGAACAACTTTAGATAAAATTAATCACGTTACTATGAAAAGTTATAGGCTATACAATTGCACAGATTAAAGATCCTTCTAATTGGCCAGTGTTAATTATCTACATAAAATACTTTGAGGAAGATGAACGAATAGGAGATCTGTTAGGAACTACACTTCTGCTGTTTATTGTTCGGAGAGCAATTGCAGTATATGAGCTACATTGTCTGTTTTAAATGAACACTTGGAGAGCTAAACAAATGTGTTTTGTAACTCAGAGAGCAAATGTGTCAATATAACTATGTTTTAACTGTACTGGCAAAATCACATGTAAGAAAAAATTCAAACTACCTCCCATTTTCTCAGCCAAATTCAGGACTTTGTGACATGTATTATGAATGCCCTGCTGTCAATGAAGATGCAGAGACGTAACTGAGGCAGGTACTTTTCAGATTATTTAAAGGAAAAACATCCTGTGTCATTCGTTTTGCCAGTGCTAAATGGCTATGAGATGCTAATATTCCAGGCTAGAGTGTCACTTACAGACATTTTGACTCTGCTCTTCACTGTTACAAATTATGAGATGTGTTTCAAGGTAGTAAGTGCTTACATGCAATCACATGTCAGTGTAAGGACGCTTCTACAGCTGGTAGACATTCACATTAACAAAACATTACATTTATCTTAGAAATAGTTGCAGAATCAACAGAATTAGGGTCTAATAAAACTTAGCGAGATGCTAAGGCCTCACAGAAACCAGAAAGCATGGTGTAGGAACAACAGTTCGCACAGGACTGGGGATTTCCATACCAAGGCAGTAGTGTAACATAAAAAATATAAGTGGTCAAAGATGAGAGAGATGAAGACATAATTCGAGCAAAAACCAAGAGTTTGGAGAAATTTATACATATAAGAAGAAGATATTAGACTGGATCTACCATTTCACTTTAATTACAAAGCTCGTCCTGTAAACTCTTACTTAAACTGAGCTGACAAAGCCTTCATTTCAGTTAGGACTCCAGGTTATCATATTGCACACATGATGGCAAAAGGACAGTGATCTAAACAGACCTAATTATAGATTTTTCCTCTTCTTAGGCTACATGGAATCAAACTTCAAACAATTTAGCCTCTAGTAACCTTGACCTGGAAAGCAATCACTGTTTTGGTCTATTAACAATCTTTAATGAGTGTATTGCTCTTGTAAGAGATTCTGGGTGGTCACTTGGTTTCAGGGGTATTAGCCTGCCATAGTAAAATCTAGATAAGACTCTCAGCTTACACTGACAACTGAGAAGACTGAAATGGAAATATACATTGACAGCACGGGTTTCTCTGATGTCTGGGGAATCTGTCATTAACAACTAAAATCCACACAGCAATGAAAATTTGCACATTGTGATACAGCTCATGGAAGAGCAAGCCCAGAAAAAAAAAACCTATAGGAAGAAAGATACATATGTTTGTTTCAATTAAATATGTCTTCCTCTTGATTCCCTTCTCAGATATTAAGGGTCTGAGCCTACACACATCAACTCAGGGGGAAATCTTCCAGCTATGTTAGGTTTGAATGTGCTCCTTAAAAATCTAAAAATAAAAACAGCTGTCATGGGTTTAAGAGTTAATTTCTGTACACTATGTATTTTTTCTATAGTTATTTGAAAATAAAAACAATCAATGCTGTTCCCTTTTGATTATTATCCTAAAATTTTCCCATCCTTAAACAAAACCAAACCAAGCAAGAAATCATACAGCTTTTGCAAGTCCTTGCAAGCTTTTCGACTTCAGTAAGGTATTTGTCCGAGTGAAGCTGCAGGGCTGGCATAATTCAACAGCACAAACTCTCTCCTGGAATAATATCAGCTCCCTCTATGTACACCTTGGCAGACACATCTTCTTGCTGAAAAACTGCAATGAGATAGGAAATACAAGAGGCAAAAATCAGCCTCAGCCTTCCCCATGCTGATAGGCCCCAGAAGATTTATGGTGTTGCTAAGAAAGGCGCAGGGCCAGGAGTCCTGCAAATCCTCCACTCCAGGGATACTACTGGAGTTTTGTCTGCGCTTTGAAGCTGGCTGCCTTCCCATGCAAATGATGCACAAGGATTAGCTTCTGTGCCAAAGTAAGCACAAATAATTTTGCCTTGACTTGAATGTTAACAAGTAGTAGACCCTCTGTAAGTGAGGTTTAAAAGGTAACTTTAAAAAGAAGCTTTTTCTTTAAACTTCATTGTACTTTCTAATTACTGTATAACTGAATGGCTTCCACTTGAAAGCAGATGCAGTACAGCCTGATAACTTTTTGTGACTGTTTCAGAGTGAAGTCCCCGTTTCCAAGGATAAATAACATCATTCCAGCTATTACATTGCTGAAGGTACATTTTCAAAGGCATATGTATACTCCAAAACAAAACATTTCCTTGGGGACAAGGGAGACAAAAAAATAACTTTCCATACCTGCAGAACACTTAAAGGACAGTCTTCAATGGCAGTGCCACCAGCCACTGTCTAATACGAAAAATGTAATCCATGTCAAGAACAGGTTTTCGTGTTTTATTGCAACAAAGCATCATGTGGCTTCCTTGTAGCAACATAAATTAAAAATACACATCTATTTGTGCTTGCAAATGAGTAGCTGCCTCATTTTACATATAACTAAAAGTGTGTGTGGAGAAAACAATTCTAGGAAGAGGTTGAGAAATATGATTCTTTATAGTGACACTATCATTAATCACAGGTGAAATATTTACCCTAATTTGTTTACTGTTTTACCTAGTTCCCTGATATTATTTCTCTGAAATACGGATTATTCACTTTCACTTCTCCATTAATTTCAATGTAATAATGAATGGTTTTGTTCTTTTTAACTTGCACTCACTGTGTTTACTATTGTGTTGGCACAGACTTTGACACAAAGCAAAATACATCGCTTGGAAAGGACATGATTAAAGGGTTATTTAAAAGGTATTAGTTCCCTGAGTTATGACTCTCTGATATTCAGCATTCATCTTTTTTAAAATTATTTTTTCTTTTCCTTACCCCCTGTGAACTTTGCCTACCTTTTCAAACTACTGGCCTGAAGGAAACCACCCACCCTAATTTTGTCTGGTCATATAACTTGGGACAATTGCTATAATTCTCATTCCTTTCTTTTGTTTGCTCTTACTCCTGCAGTACCTGACAGAAGGTCAATCAGAACTTGTTTCTGTGCTCTGCTAACCTGTGTAGAGAAAAATACACACAGCTGGCCTGTGACAGCCTTGAACAGTAGAGAAGAAACGTATCTAGGCTATGTATTTAGGAATAGTTGCCCAATTCTGTAAAATGTAAGCCTTCCATACAAAACCAGCAGCAATAAATTCTTCCTTGTCTTCAGACAATCTAATTGTTTTCATTTAGGAGAAAAATGGTGGACTAAGTTTGTGAAGAGTTTAGTTTTAAAGAGAGCAGAAGGTGCTGAATCTTTATTACGAGTGTCTCAGTGAAAAGACTTTTCCATAGATCACTTGCAATTTTCTAATTCTCGTATTCAATATTAATCTAATTTCACCTGGTGACAGAAGTGTTTGTTTCCAGTTTTCATATGCTTTATATTAGGTCCTAAACAACCTGTGGATCAAACCAGAATCATGGATACTTGATGCTGTATGGCTTGATTCATTGATTGCTTTGCAGTCATCATCAAGGAATACATAGAAGCTATCAGAAGGACCTCAGCAGAGAGACAGATGTAAGAGGAAGTGGAGGGGTTTTTTGCATCAGCTGTCTTCACATTTCAGTTCAATAGGGGTAAACCACATTGAAAGTGTTGGAAGCACGAGGTAGAAAGAAGGGAGAATGCCTTTTGGCTAGCTGGAGATGAAAGAAGTCCTGCTTGGAAACCAATGCAACTCAGCAAGCAAGTTTACTAACAACTCAAGCACCATGTATGACGTGGTAATGATTTTGACAAATAGAAGCTATATGCCCCCAGCTCTACATGAGATGCATTTGTAAGCGACTCTGCAAAATCTCGTTGCTGCACACAACAGTCTGTAGTGCCAAGGCTGCAGAAGGACCCAGTATTACAAGCACAGAGGTCACACTGAGAGTCCTTGAGAGCCACCAACACTGTCTCATGCTCTACTCTGACCTTAGATTATTGTTAGACCTTTACAATATTCACAGATGACACAGGCTGTTGGGAGTTTAATACTTTACTGATTATTGTCCTGAGGTGAGAGATTGGAACAGGGAATGCAGTCACAGATGTCGTCAGAGCGAAGTGTCAACTTCTCAAGAATTGAGAAAACTATTTCAATAAAGTGTTGCAGGACAAGCTGGGATCTAAAAAAACTACTTAGCCTCAAGTCCCCCTGTACTACCAGTGTTCAAGAATCCCACCCTTCCTCTACAAGTGGTGCTGCAGACTTAGAGAGCTGCTCCAGCTGTAGGGTGTTATGCAGTACTAGCAAGAAAATAATGAACTGGAAATCAATGATCAAGACCTTTTCAACTAATTATGGGGGCCTACCTTAAAACTTCCTTTTCAAGGTCCAAGAAGTGACATGCTTTCTCCAATAACTTGAGACACAATCCTCCATTATCACCTAGCAACACATGCAGGTCATAAACTACCTTAACGGCTACTGACCCAGTCTGTGTACTTTGACATCACTGCAGCCTCTGTGCAGATGTCTCTGCAACAAGAGTTGGTTGTAGTCCAGTTGGGCATGCTCACAGTAACTTTTATCCAGCTAGAAACAGCAACAGGAGTAAGACAGACTCAGCCATACACACAGTCATTACTGACTGTACAAACCTGCAAAAAACTTTGCACATATATACATATATATATATACACACTATATATACATAAACACATGAAGTTTGTGAACCCTCACTAAAACCTGCAATGCTATGTTTTTATGACTGTTAAATTGCATGCTAGCTAGATTAAACTTGGTTTGGTTATGCCCCATCATTTACTGCGTAAAGATACTGTAAGTGCTAGATTAGCTCTTAGATTAAATGCTAACAGTGTTTTCCACACATCTTATTCCCTACTAAAGCAGTCTTACTGCTGCCCAAAATATTTTATTAGGGTTGAGACTAAACATTGCATAGTGGGCTGTAAAATACAACCAAAACAATCACAGAATGAGATTTATTGTATTCTAGTTAATGAGTAGGAAATCCCCCAAACTTCATGTATTTGGTTTTTTATTTGTATCCTGCAGTATGGTTGCAACTTTGTGTAGGATCTGAGAACAGTGTGAAAATAATTTTCTGTTCTGCTTGTGTATCTTTCCAGGAATACAACAACAGGTATCAAAAGGGAGAATTTGCATCACAGCCAAAACACACTGCCCCTCCTCCCCAGAAAAAAATTCCACAGTCCTAACACTGTTTAGGACAGCTCTAACACTGTTTAGGTCTCTCTTGTCCAACACATATGAGTAGGGCAGCAAAAGAGAAAGAATGTAAGAAACATCTGCTCCTCAGGCAGTAGTGCTCTCTATATGTTGCACTGAACTCTTATGCATTGCCATAAGGACAGGTATTTCGTTTCTACAGACTGGATTTTTCTGACCCAGTCATTCTGACTGCTCTTATTAGCCACCCTATCCGATGTGATGTGGAAATCTGCTATCTGCCCATATTCCTGTTCACAGGATAAGCTGGCACTGAGCAATGACTGGGCCACTGACAGTATGTGATGATGAGTTTAGACAAGCAGTCAGTTCAATTCAAAAGTACAACCTCGCTTTCAAATGTCACACCTCAGTGAAAAGTCTGGGAACTGGAAATACCACCCTGATACTACTAGATCTGATTATAGGAATCGTGGCAAAAATGTTACTCTCATCTTGAATGGACTTCAAAAAACTAAATCGTCCTAAATTAAGAAAAGCACATGGGATCTTCTATTGTGGTAATTTACAAATGCTTCTCTTTTATCCAGAAGAATTTCAAAATCCTTTACCAGCATTTTTTTTAATCACATACTCTCCAATCTAGTTATAGCTATAAAACACATGTAGGTTGTAAGTGGTAAAATGGACTTGTCATTGTGTCCACTGCGGAAGTACAGCCCCACCTAAGAGAAAAAGGACAGCTAATTTTATAGAATACAGCAGTTCCACACAATAGCACTGGCACAGAAGGAGCAAATGACATCATTCATTTGAACTCCTGCTACCACAGAGAAACTCGAGGTATTTAGAAACTGGAATTGACCAGAGCACCAAAGTTAATTGTAATGAAAAATACCCCCAAATGAATCAATAACCCAAAAGATAAATATGGTCACGCATGTCAAGTCTCTTCAGAAAAAAAAGTATCACAAATCCTCTTTGAATTATATTATTAAAGTCTTTGAACCCTAATGAAAAAAATGCATTCTCATAAAGCATACACACAAGCATGTCTTTTCACTTCTCTCACACTACATAACCTATTCAAGCATTCAGAAAACACTTATGCCACAACATTTACATTATATGTTATTACTGATTTATTCATCAGTCTTCCAGCACCAGGCAGCTCTAGTGACAGCGACTATGATAGAACTATGGCAGTTAAGAAGACTCTGCAAAGAGACACTTGAAACTTATCCTAAGTTTTTAAGTGTGCTTATGGAGAACCTGTGTTTCTGTAGAATCTAGTTCTTCCAAGTCACAGGCTAGAAATTCATAAAGCAGCAAACTTAATTATGCAAATTGCAGAGAAAAATGGGGACTGCTCTAGGGTTTTTCTGAGGAAAGTGAAAGCCAACAAAAAGGTGCACTCTGGCACCAGCTCCACTGCTCCTCCCAGTGTCTGCATCGTACCCTGTGCCAAAGGACCAACCCCTGAACAGCAGCAGAGTTCTGTCCCTGCTTGCATCTTGCTCACAGACCCTGAGAATACAAAGGCAAGCCTTGATAACTTTCTGGTGTATAAACAGATGTGACCGTAGTGCAGTATGTCTGAGGTGGAGAACGACACAGAAAAGACAACCGTGAGGGATAATGCTTCCTCATTTACTGGACATACACCAACAGGTTCCCCAAACTGTGTTAGGTAGCCCTGCAGAGGGCATAACAAGTGCTTAGATCTGCACTTCATAAGGTAGATGAGATTCCACCTTAAAACCAAGTACTAACATTTTTTGAGTCCTCTTAGGAATCTTTTCCATTTTCACAGAGGTTTATTTTGACTTCTGAGCTTTAGTATTGCTGTGTTTACTCTTAAGTTCCAAGATACCTTAATTTTGAACTCAACTTCTTGATCCATGATCCTTATTAAAGCAATAAACCTTTTCTACTGTTCTCTCAGACTCAGATGGTTGACACCAATTTGAAATGGGAAAGTAAGTAGAGTCAGAACAGTTTTACTGCAAAAGTACAAAGGGTGATACATAGGTCCAAAAAGCTTTGACTAAATTTGGAATCTAGCAGATTAATTGTGCTCTACAAATTGTTTCTAGGGCATAGAATTCACTTTAAGATGAGGAAAAGCCAAGGATACATTCCTTAAAATGCAATGAAAGACGGAGAAGTGAGGTGGTCTCATAAACCAATGATACAAGATTTACCAAGGAATAGCTAGATGGTTTGAGAAATTTAAGCTGACATATCAGGACTAAAATTTTCTGTTCAACTCTGTAGGCAGAATTAAAAATGTTATAAGAAGGATATCCTCCACCATGAGCTCTGGTTCCACACAAACAACTCTGCTTAGATCCTTAACACTGCAACTTCTTGTACACAGGTATCACAGGAGTCAGTAAGATCTGACACGAGGTATTGCTGCAACTCTAACCATTTACTCTGCTTAGACTTCATCTCAAGGAAATTTCCTCCCATGTGGAAAAAGTTACCAAAAAAAAGGTACCTCCTTACTCTAGACACACACTCTCAGCTTTTTTATGATGTTAATTACTTCAGGTACACAAAGACCAAAAAATGTTACTTCTTCCTGTAACTAAAATTATGGTAAATGGATTCATACTGTATTCTACTTTATCCATCATGAAAGAAAACAGGCATATTTCTGTGACAAAGTACACACTACCAACCACAGTGTAACAGCGAGGAAGCACTGTTTGACTTTTCAGATTCAAGACTCAGTTTACAGTGCTTACATTGAAACATTACTCTTTTGATTTGTAAATGGAGCTAACTTGGTATACAAACTATTCAGACAGAAAACATATGGAGTACTAGAAGGCCATTTTATCAAGATACTTTTCTGGCTGCAATTCTTGGGCACAAACATGCAGAAAATTGCTTTCTTCCAAAATAGGAAAATGGGTCTCTTAGATTGCTGTTCATAAAGAGGAAAGGGGAGCAGAAATAACTACATTTTTGTTCTGCTTAAAAATGAATGTAGCATAGAATTTAAAATCCAACCTGAGGCCTTTCAAAGATGGGTAGTAATAACTGCCGTAAGCATTAAACTTAAAAAAATCACACAAAACCCAAGGGCATTTTATTTTCATCTAGAAGTTATTACAGAACTGGATTTAACAATGAATCCCATTCTACTTTGAGTTACTGCCTGAGCTGGAATTATTGAGGTCTAGTTTTCAAATTTTTCATTGCATAAATCGCATTTTTTTAAATATAAAAAAATGGTGGTGTATTTCAGAGCACTGATACAGTGGTTTTCACACAGCTGTCTAAGAACTGCCCTGATTACTCAGTGCCAGCTCTCCTTGTTTCCAGCTGCTAAATCCCATTAGAAGCAGCTAAAAATACATTAAATACTTTCCTAATATTACTTTTCCATATAATCAATTGTTGCAGTTGTCATATGGATGAGAGGACACAGAAGAACTGGATCAGCAATAAAATGAATTCCTTTCAGACATGTGTTCAACAGAGTTAAAACATATACAATCTTTGATTTCTGGGGTAATCAGGCAACTAATACCCATAAGGATTTTCTTCCTAAATTCTTGAGCAGAGCACTGGCTCTGCTATGATTAATTGTAAAGTTTCAAGACTGATTAATTTGCTGGTAGTGCAATTCTGCTCTCAAATTTATGATTAGCTAAGGGCAGATGAAAAATACAAAGTCTCTGCAATTTCTGCTGGAACATTCCTG
>NW_010178555.1:1375-3314 GCF_000695765.1 Mesitornis unicolor | reverse complement strand
ATTCGGACAGGTGCAGATAAATCTGCTATCACCATTGGTAGATGACAGTCTTCCATTACAGGGCATTGCAGAGGATTGCAGAGGAAAAGCATCATTTCCAAACAAAAATAAAGGATTAGTTGCTGCTGAACTGAAATGGAGCCATGGAGCTCACTTATATGATGCTACACTGGTCAGCCAAGACACCCTGGAGTTGTAGTACAGTGAGTTTACAGACAATGAGAAACAGTAGAGGACAGGTTTGGTTCAGATGCTGATTTGAAAGATCTGGAAGTAGCATATGGCAGGATGAATTAAGACAGTATCTGGACAACACAAAAAATGCTGAACAAGACAGGATCAGTAAATGTAACATAGGGCACAGAGACTCTCACATGCATAATGACCAACACCCATGCAAAGGGCTGCTTCTTACATCTAAAGAAAGTGAGGGACTAAATAGAGCTATTGGAACCATTCACTGGATCCAAAAGCATGCATTTGTATCTGGAAAGTATGGATTTTTACTGAGGAATGCGCACATCAGCATCTTGATATTAATTCCAGTCACAGGATAAGAATCGGTCTCTGTTAGATAGCAGTATTGTTGCACTGAGATCCTGTTTACTTCTGGTTTTGCATCTTGCCTTTCCAGAAATGCTAGTCAGGCTTGGCTTGTTTCCGATGTAAGGATTAGGATACAGGAATTCCTTAATTAACTTCATGCAATCTCTGACACAGGACCCAAGGCCTCCACATACGGAATATGACGTGGAGAGTTGGTAATGGCAACAGCAGATACATGCCCCTCCTTTCACCCCTTCACCCTCCACTTCCCACATCTCTACGAGAGAGAGACAGAAGGTGGTTACAGAAACACTGCATCTGCTCTGATTAATTTCAGTGAAATGGTGTTTCTGTTGCTCTGATGAACAGTGCCATAAAGAAGAAAAAAAGATCTACGTAAGACAGATGCTAGCTAAACAAAGAAAAATATTTAAACACATACAGACAAAAAAGAGAAACACAGATCATGGTCTTTATCATTTGGGAGGAGACACTTTAAATCAGCTTACACTGGCACACAAAAAGAAGAACATAATCCCAAACTAAGGCCCAGTCTGTGGATGAAAATCAATGTACACCCACTAAACCATCTGCAAGGTTCTGCCTCAACAGGAAGATTTCAGCCTCCATTGACGTCAATGAAGAGTCCATGTTGGATCAATCTGTATCATCACAACTGCCTGAAGTCTGGCCTGCAAGCAAAGTGACACAAAAATATTACTTGGAATGGCACAGGATGGTGAGAGCTTAGGGTAGGAGCACAGCATACAGGCATTTTTATGAAAATAGGTATCCCCTGCTACATGAGTAAGAACTGTGCTGTAGTCTTTGTGTCCACATGCTGTATTGTTGCCATTATTATTCAGAACTCAACGCCCAAGAGTTTTGATAACTGCCTAACCATGCCCAGAAAGAGCTTTCTGTCACGGGGGAAGCCCTTACACAGGGATGCTTGCTCCTCCCCTGCTGCTTCTGGCTCTGAGACCCAGGGGTGCTGAGGTCCAATGCTGGCTCTCCCCCAGCTAGGCCATCAACACTGCAGGCTGGGGCAGCCGTGCCAGGCTGCATGGCACCGCGGTGGCCCAGCCTCGGCCACTGCCACACACATCTCTCCTCCACTCTGCTCTGCTCAGCTCTGCTGTGCTGTTGATCTGCAATATGCAGCTGGCTGCCCCCTCATGAACCACCAATGCCTGGGGCCAAGCCAGGTGACCTCCAGGGAGCCTACACTGGCTCTGGGAAATCTTTATCTGAATGGACTGAGGGAAATAGGCTGGATCAGTGGGCCAAGGTCAATTGTATAAGGTACAACCCAGCACCTGGGTCACAACAACCCCATGCAACCCTACAGGCTTGGGGATGAGTGGCTGGAGAGCTGCCAGCCAGAAAAGGA
>NW_010178555.1:0-1117 GCF_000695765.1 Mesitornis unicolor | reverse complement strand
CGACAGGCTGGGGGATGAGTGGCTGGAGAGCTGCCAGCCAGAAAAGGACCTGGGGGTGCCGGTTGACAGCCGGCTGAATATGAGCCAGCAGTGTGCACAGGTGGCCGAGCAAGTGAATAGCATCCTGGCTCCTAGTGTGGCTAGCAGGAGCAGGGAAGTGATCGTCTCCCTGTACTTGGCACTGGTGAGGCTGCATCTCAAATACTGTGTTCAGTTTGGGGCCCCACACTATAAGAAGGACATAGAGCCGCTGGAGTGCGTCCCGAGAAGAGCAAGAAAGCTGGTGAGGAGTCTGGAGCATAAGTCTTCTGAGGAGCAGCTGAGGGAGCTGGGATTGTTTAGCCTGGAGGAAGCTGAGGGGAGACCTTATTGCTCTCTACATTTACCTGAAAAGAGGTTGTAGTGAGGTGGGTATTGGTCTCTTCTCCTAAGTAACTAGCGATTGGATGAGAGGAAATGTCCTCAAGTTATGTCGGGGAGGTTTAGATTGTAATCAGGAAAAAGTTATTTACTGAGAGTGGTCAATCATTGGAACAGGCTGCCCAGGGAAGTGGTGGAGTCACCACAGAATCATAGAACAGTTTGGGTTGGAAGGGACCTATAAAGATAATTTTAGTCCAACTCCCCTGCAATGAGAAACTTGTGCTTACTTATCAGCGTATAATTAGAAAACAAGAAAGGTTTGCCTTCACAGTGAAAGCTGGTGCACGGTGTAGAACAGAGTCAGTAGTCTATGTTTGTCACTTCAGTCAAGCTTCCACTCGAGTCGGTTTTTCCTCAGAGCAGCTGGCTGAAACAAGCCTCAGCTCCAGCCCTCAGGATTTCCTCCTGTTTTACACTGATGTCACCAAAAGGGAAACCCTCCTATCTTCTCTCCACGCTCCAGCCCCATTTTTGTCTTCACACCATCCCTGGAGGTATTAAAAAAACGCAGCGCTTCGGGACACGGTGTAGTGGGCACGGTGGTGCTGGGCTGGCGGTTGGACTTGATGACCTTAGAGGTCTTTCCCACGCTTAACGACACTCTGACTCTATGAAATCCCGCGGGCTGAAGACTGGGGAGAGAGGCACACCACAGCCTCCCACGGCCAAGCACCGCCCTCCCTCCCCCGACCCC
>NW_010178554.1:7275-9521 GCF_000695765.1 Mesitornis unicolor | reverse complement strand
GTGCCCTGGGTGGAGATGGATGGCCCCAGGGAGGACTTTTTGGGGCATCCTGGGTGGAGATGGGTGGCCCCAAGGGAGCCTTCTTGGGGCGTCTTGGGTGGAGATGGGTGGCCCCAGGGGAGACTTTTTGGGATGTCCTGGGTGGAGATGGGTGGGCCCAGGGGGGACTTTTTGGGGTTTGGGGTCAGCCCTGAGGGAGCCTTTTTGGGCTGCTCTGGGTAGAGATGGGTGGCCGCAGGGGAGACTTTTTGGGGTACAGGATCAGCCCTAAGGGAGCCTTTTTGGGGTGCCCTGGGTGGAGATGGATGGCCCCAGGGGGGACTTTTTGGGATGCCCTGGGTGGAGATGGGTAGCCCCAGGTGGGACTTTTCGGGGCATGGGGTCAGCCCTGAGGGAGCCTTTCTGGGGTGCCGTGGGTGGAGATGGATGGCCCCAGGGGGGACTTTCTGGGGTGCCCTGAGTGAGGGGGACTGAAGGTGCCTTTTTAGGGCATCCTGGGTAGTGATGGGTTGGGAGGGGGTGCTGGTGCTGGGGTGCTCTAGGTTGGAAGGGTCAGTGCTGGGGAGCCTTGCTCCGGTGCCCTGGGTGGAGATGGGTGGCCCCAGGGAGGACTTTCTGGAGTGCCCTGGGTGGGGGAACCAAGGTACCTTTTTGGGATGCCATGGGTGGAGATGAGTGGCCCTTGGGAAGCCATTCTGGGGTGCAGGATCAGCCCCAAAGTGCCTTTCTGGGGTGCTTTTCATGGGGGAGGACAGCCCCGGGAGCACCTTTCTGAGGAGGGATTCAGCCCTGGGGATGCCCTGTTTGGAGAGGGACGGCCCCGGGGGAGCCTTTCTGGGATGGGGGTCAGCCCCAGGGAAGCCTTCCTGGAGCCCCCTGCCTGGAGGGGGCAACAGCCCCTGTGACAGGGAGGTGGGGAATGGGACCCCCAGATGGAGAGGGGCAGCCCCAGGGGCAAGCAGAATTGGGTGCCCTGGGGTGGAAGGGAGCAGCCCACTTAGAGAAGGGTGGGCTTTTGTGGGTGCCCTGTATGGAAGGTGAACCAGCCCTAGGCAGTATCAGGGCTGGGTGGGGGGAGATGGGCCCAGGGTGCCCTGTGTAGAGGGGGTCGGATCAGGAGATGCATTTCTGGGGTGCCCCATGTGTATTGGGCAGCCTGGGGGGCACAGCAGGGTGCTCTGGGATTCCCCAGGCATGGGTGGCTGAACCTGGATGGGGAATGGGCGCTGTGGTGTCCCTGTCCTGCCTCTGTGCACTGCCCCCATCTCGGTGGTGGGGGCTGCCTGGGTGCTCACAGCCCAGGGCTCCCCACTGTCCCTTGGGCCACGCCTGCATGGTGGTGGGGGGCTGCAGGATGTCCCCATGTCCCCCTGAGTGCGTATGGCATCGAGTCAGGGTGAGAGCTGTGCTTAGCTGGTCGATGCTCCAGTAAAAACGAGACCGACACTCAAATCTGGGCTTTCCCGGGAGCCTGGGGTTTCCCTGCAGCGAGGCAGCTTGAGGCTGTCCCTGTGGGTGACCCTGGGGCGCGGGGCCCCGTGTGCGGCGCTCACAGGGGGTGACAGCCGGCGCCGGGTGAGTAAGGGGCCTGTGGGGATGCGGAGGAGGCAGCGTCTCGGTGTGAATTATTAACAGGCACTCGTCTTGCGTCGTGCCCTGGGGTCAAAAAGTGCAATAAGTGCAGGGGCTGATGAGGACTCTTGTGTCTGGGTCCTTCTTGAGGGGACAGTGTGATCTGGATGAGGGTCCTTGGTACCGTCACTGGCACAGGAACCTGCCCTGCTGAGCCGGTGGTGGGGACTGGGGCAGTTGGCGTGAAGGAACGTCCACCGACAGCCAGAGATAAAGACCCCCGGTGCTTCCTCCCGGTAACGGCATGGTAACGTCTGAGTGCCGGCTCACTCGGAGCGGACCTGCGTGGAGAGGGGACGGTTGTAGTGCGGGTGCTCTTATCTTGATCCCAAATTTATCTTGGCCAGCCGCTTTGTGCAACCCAACCATAGCCTGATACGGTGGCTGAGCACCCCGAGTTTTGCTTGGTGAGTCAAGGAGGGTGCTGGGAGGGCAGCTTCACCCCCTCCTGCGCTCTCAGCTAGAGCTGCATGCTAGATTTAGGGAAGTGGCTGTAGCTGCGCTTTCCCCCCTCTCCGGGCAGGTCCAATCCAGCTGGGTGCTATCTAGTGTGCACCAAAGGGGAAGTCCTGAATCACATCTTGCACAGGGGCTGCAGCTGCCCTGGCCGCCTC
>NW_010178554.1:6942-7261 GCF_000695765.1 Mesitornis unicolor | reverse complement strand
GGGAGCTGCCCCCCCTGCCCGGCCCCACCAGCTTCAGCAGCACAGGTGGGGGTGGCGTATCCACAGCTGGAGCGTGGGTTATCCCTAGAAAGTGGGGGTTACCCCACTGCCTCCCTTGGCTGACCACAGTGTGACCGAGCGGGGCCGGCAAACCCGTTGGAACCGGCTGTGCCAGTGCCGCTGTCCGCGCACTCGGTCACGCTGCGGCGAGATGCTTTGTGTGGGAGCGAGGTGGCTCGTCTGGTGGCAACCCATACTCAGATCAGAGGAAACGTGAAACCGCAGCCGGGGGCTGGGGGGGGAATCACGAGGTGCCACC
>NW_010178554.1:6547-6858 GCF_000695765.1 Mesitornis unicolor | reverse complement strand
TTTTTTGTGGGCAGCATCCCGCCGTGCTGGGCTGGGGAGGATGAGTGGCTCTTTGCTGCCTGTCTGAGCCAGTCTGGCAGCGCTGTCCCAAATTCCCTGCCCCAGGCGCTGGTGCTGCACAGCCTGGCATCTCTGTGATCCTGCCCTGTAGGGCAAGGAGATGGGAGTCTGGACTTCTGCTGCCTGCCCAGGGGTGCTGCAGGGATGGGTAGGGTGGTCTTGGGCTCCTGTGGTCCTGCCTGGGAGAGTGGGAGGTCCCCAGGACCCCCCTGGCTCACAGTGAAGCCACGTTCACTTGGGCAGACCTGGGG
>NW_010178554.1:3906-6492 GCF_000695765.1 Mesitornis unicolor | reverse complement strand
GTCCACTGCCTGTCCCTGGGCCACTGAGGAGGGGGTGACAGGGGTCTCCTGTGTGTGTGATGGTGGTGATGGCTCATGGGTGGGTGCAGGGGCAGACATGGAGGCCATGGCACCCCGGGGCCTGCAGCTCCTGTCCCAGTGCTCCCCCATGGGTGAGTCTGCAGTGCCCAGCCCTGTGGGACCCTGGACTGGGGCAGGGGCAGAGCCTCTCGAATCCTCCGGACAGGGCTTGGTTAAAACCAACTGTGAAAAACAGAAACCCTGTACCAGGGAACAGAGGAGTTCTGGTCCAGTTTGAACCTTCTGGGACCCTGCCCGTCCTGGTGGCCGTGGGATGTTCCCAAGTCCCCTGTCCTGGCTGTCAGCCTGTGCAGGGCAGCACCCAGCACGCTGCCGGGGTCCCTGGTCAGGATGGATCCAGACCAGGCTGGGATCGTCACTGCCTGCCCTCGGTGCAGGGAGAATCGCTTTGCTCTGTCCCTGCGGCAGCGGGGGTGGCTGTGCCAGCTGGAAGTGATGGGGAGGAGGAGTTGCCATTCACGGGTGAGAGGAGAAGTTGCTTGTGATGGGGAGGATCCTGCAGTCCCCTGGAGAGGGGACCTTGGGGACCTGGCAAAGCAGCTGCGGGTTCCCCTCAGCTCTAGGAAAGGGTTCCCACAGCTCTTCAGCAGCACCCAGTGACGCTGGGGACACAGGACAGGGCACGGGGTCATCTCCGTGCCAGCGCCTGGGCCGTGGGAGCAGCGGAGCATCCGCATTTACTCCCTAACCTTGTGGAGGGGGATGTCCCTGCCTGCGCCACGCAGGCGTCCCCACGCCGTCACGCTGCAGCGGCCAAGGGAGGAGCCTGGCTCTGCTGTCTCTGACTCAGCGGGGACCTTCCCGTGGCTCAGAGCCCGGCGTGGGGGCAGATCTGTCCCCGGCCATCGCGCTGGAGGTGTCCCTGGCCATCGTTTTGCAGGTGACTTCTGCAAGTGTGGCAGGAGCGTGGCTCCCTCTGCCAGCCCCATGGGAGAAGCGGCAAGAGGACAGATGAGCTGGCCCTGTGCCCATGGGACAGCCCAGAGCCCTCCTGACCCTGGCTGGGGGTGCCTTATCGCCCTCGGGCAGGCAGCAGGGAGTGCGTGTCCTTGGGGCTGGTTATCTGCAGACTGGAGATGAGGAGAGAAGCCCTTGGCGGCTCTGTGTTGTGACGGCGTGAGGGGCTGTCTGGTGTTTTGGAGGGGACAGAGCGGGTGCGAGATGATGCTGCCAAGCGTCTGTCTGTCTGTCTCACCGGTGGGTGTGAGAGAGAAGGACATCACCCTGTCCAGGATGGGGGGCTGGGGCTCCATGTGTCTCACCTGGCTGGGGAAGGGGCCTCCCTCCCAGCCCTGTGGGGTAGGACCTGTCCTAGCAGAGGACTGCCTGTGTCTGAGCTGTTGGGGTCTCGGGGAAACAGCGCTTGCAGCCTCTCACCGCTCCGTTCTCTTCCCAGGCACCACCTGTGTCCTCGTGTCCTTCCCCTTCATCTTCAACCCCTGCCTGGGCTGCAAGGAGAACACGCCGCAGTGGGCAGGCTTCGTCTACTACCTCCCCTTCGTCATCATCTTCCAATTCGGCTGGGCAGCCACACAGGTCTCCCACCTGTCCCTCATCCCCGAGCTGGTGACCAGTGACCATGAGAAGGTGGAGCTCACAGCCTTCAGGTAAGCATGGCCAGGCCTGTGCCAGGCCCTGTCTCCTGTGTGACGAGGAGTCTGCTGAGTGCCACGGATCTGATGTCCCCTGTGTGCCACTCACACTTGAGCCCTCAGTACAGCAGGACCAGGACTGGGCTGTGTGGGTGTCCTGCAGGATGTGCCCCAGTGACTCTGGTCTGGGTTGGTGCCGGGAGGGAATGTCCTGATGCCAGCGATGCTGGTGACACAGCCCGTGGGGCATTTCTTTGGGACTGGAGGGTGGTGCTCACAGGGAGGAGTAGAGCCCCCCGGATGCCCCTGGGGAGAGCTGGGCACAGCGCTGTGTGGGTTGTCCCACAGGTAGGGGTGTCCCCAGGGGCAGCCTGAGCAGTGTGTGCAGCTCCGTGCACAGAGCCCAGCTCAGTGCTGCTTATCTGGCAGGATTAGGCTGTGGGGAGCAGTGTTTATCAGCCAGAGCAGGGCTTGGTTATCTTCGCCGGTGGGAGGAAGTTCTCCTTCCTGCAGGGAGGGCGTGGGTCAGTGGTGGGGTAACCCTGGGGCTCTGGGGACACCGGCTCGGGGCATCCTTGGGACAGAGGTGAGCTGTGACTGGAGGGTGGACAGGCTGATCCAGAGGGATCTTGGTGTCCTCCCAGTCATGCTCTGAGGCTTGGATTGGGCATGCTGGGAGGTGCACGAGTAAGGCCAGATGCTGTGTGCTCCTGGAGGTGTCACCGCAGCAATGTCACTGGGGTGCACAGCTGGCTGTAGTGTACCTGGCTTGGAGGGCAGCCTTGGGCCGAGGTGTCCCCACCATGCCTGGAGCTGTGCTCGTCTCTGCGTCACCTGAGGTGCTGTCTCTCCCAGGTATGCCTTTACGGTCATGGCCAATATCACTGTGTACGGCCTGGCCTGGCTCCTGCTG
>NW_010178554.1:0-3883 GCF_000695765.1 Mesitornis unicolor | reverse complement strand
GCACTTAGGCATCCAGGATGTCCCTATATTTCGGGTAAGTGCCAGGGCTCAGTCCCCATGGTCCTCTCTTCCCTGGGTGGGACATGGCTCAACAGGGGAGGCCCTGGAGGGAACAAAACAGCAGTGCCCTGAAATCTCACCTACCACACTGGGCAGAGACTGCACTGAGCTCTCCCGGGGTTTTTGGGAACCCCACTGTATCCACCAGACTGCTGGGGGTGGATGGTGGGCAGGCGAAGGGCAGCCCCTGTTATGCTCACCCCCTCTGCCCTACTCAGGACCTGTCCCTCATTGTGGTGGGGCTGGGGGCCGTGTTCTCCCTCATCTTCCACCTGGGCACCAAAGAGAAGCCGTACCTGCCGGGCTCGCTGCCCCAGCTGGAGGAGAGCACGCCCCTGCTGCAGAAGGAGCCTGCGAGCCCCCCGCGCCCGCTGCTGATCTGGAAGGACTGGCTGCTGGAGCCTGCCTTCTACCAGGTATGGCTGTGGGCCGGGCCCACGGTGCCTGTCCTGGGCTGCTGCCCTGCCTGGGTGCTGTGGGCATCCTCTGGCAGTGGGACGTGCCCCTGGTGCGTGTGAGGATGGGAGAGATGAGCTGTCACCAGCACCTACCGACCACGTCAGGGGGCTGCCCCCTTGTCAGTGGACATCTGTGCCATGACGGGGTTGGGCATGGCAGGTGCCAGCTTTCCCTACCCCCAGTTTGCACGGGCTGAGCGGTGCTGCCCCGTGTCTGTCCCCTCGCAGGTCGCGGTGCT
Organism: Mesitornis unicolor; assembly: GCF_000695765.1. Classification (NCBI taxonomy): domain Eukaryota; kingdom Metazoa; phylum Chordata; class Aves; order Mesitornithiformes; family Mesitornithidae; genus Mesitornis; species Mesitornis unicolor. The sequence goes on along the minus strand of NW_010178554.1, from coordinate 3,126 downwards.
CTACATGGCCACCCGGCTCATCGTCAATCTGTCCCAGACCTACATCGCCATGTACCTGACCAACTCGCTGCTGCTGCCCAAGGTGGGTGCAGGGCAGGTCCCTGCCCGTGTGCCGAGGTCGCCTGGACAGGGGTCCTGTGCCGATGCTCCCGAGCTCATCTCCCTGCCCTTGTCTCTTGCAGAAATACATCGCCACCATTCCCCTGGTGATATATATCAGTGGCTTCCTCTCCTCCTTCCTCATGAAGCCTGTGAATAAGTGGATAGGTCGAAATGTGAGTCCTGGGAGCCTGGTGAGGTTTGAGTTAGACCCAGGGGCCAGGTCCTGAGCCTGTCCTGCACAGCCCTGCCTGGGCTGGAAGAGCCCCACAGTGCCCATGAGAGGCAGAGGGAGGGTTTGGCTGAGCCACCCCAGGCAGGCATGGGGTGTGGGGGCCTGCCCCCTCCAGACTGCAGCAAGCACCATTCCCCAGCGAGTCCCCATCTCCTGCTGGCTGGCTGTCCCCATGCCCTGCCTACAGCTCTGCTGGGGGCTTGGCTCTCAGGCTGCGGCCAACACTGTAAAACAGCCTGGGCCACTGCAAGGCCCTTGCTGCTTGGGGGTCCTTGTTTAGAACCAGCTGGGGAGAGCCAGGGCTGTCCCCTGCGGATCTCAGGCAAGGATCCCTTGCCCTCCCCACTCCCCCCTGCCTTGCTGGGTGTCAGCTGAGCTGGGGTCTGAGCTCTCCTTTCTGCCTCTGCTTGGCCCTGCGCTGTCCTGGAGCAGCTGACCTACTTCGTGGGCATCATGGTGATCTTGGCCTTCGCCTCCTGGGTGACCCTGGCCAAGCAGATGGGAGCAGAGATCTATGGGGCGGCCGTGCTGCTTGGAGCTGGCTCTGCCACTATCCTGGTCACCTCCCTCTCCATGACAGCAGACCTCATCGGCACCAACACGGTACGTCTGCTCCTCCAGGATGGACCCGGGGCTCGCAGAGGGGCTTGGAGCTGGCACGGGATCAGGGGGGATGGAGACCCCTGCGAGGGGGCTGTGCCGTGGGGGTGCAGGCAGCACCGTGCCCGGGCTCTGCTGTAATGTGGGCTCTGCCCATGAGAGGGCACAAGGCTCTCGCTGCCGGCGCCCGCTGGGCTGTGTGCCAGGGCTGGCCCCGGCGCAGCAGCCGATGAGGTTTCTCCTCCCCTTGCAGCACAGCAGCGCATTCGTCTACGGCTCCATGAGCTTCACGGACAAGATGGCCAACGGCCTGGCTGTGATGCTGATCCAGAACCTGCACCCGTGCCCGTAAGCATTCCTCAAAGCAGGAACCTTGGGTGGCAGCTCCTGCCACATCGCCTAGGGGCCAGGCAGCAAGTGTCCCTGGTTTGGAGCGAGAGACACACGTGGAGGCCAGTTCTGATTTGTCTTAAATCCTTCCTTGACTTCTGGCCCTAGATGAGGGACACACAAAGGGGCTGGGGATCTTAATGTCGAGGGTGCTGCCCTCTCTCCTTGCCCTGGACCTTTCCCTCATGTACCAGTGTGAACCAGTCCTGACACTGAGGACGTGGGACTGCTGCCAGCAGCCCCAGGGCACTTGGGCAGCGCTGGGCCAGGCTCTGGTCCTGGCCACCAAGCCCCATCCCTGCCCTCTCCCTGCAGGACTGAGCTCTGCTGCCCCGCCTGCATCAGCTTCTACCACTGGGTGATGGTGTTGGTTACCGGAGGCATTGCTATCGCTGCCATCGCCTCTCTGTGCTGCATCATGGTCTGGCCCATCCGTATCCGCTACCGTGAGTGGGACTGGGGACACTGGGGGGCAGCCAGGCATGTGGCTGGGGGCACTGGGAGCCCCATGTCCTGTGCCAGCCTGGGCTAAAATGAGAGATATCTTTCTAGATGGCCCTGGCTGCAGGGAGGCGGCAGGAGGTGCCGTGGCAGGGCTGGCTGTGGGAACGCTCACGGTTGTGCCCACAGGGGGACCCTCATGGTAGGCACACGGGGCAGGGGCACTGGCACCATCCTGCTTCTGCCGCTTCTAGCCCCAGAGCTGGGGGCTGTGCCTGCTTGCTGTGACCTTCTGGAAGACAGGATCCATCCCTGTTTGGCCTTGTTATGGCCATGCTGACGCTGGCACGCTGTGGGTCACCGAGGGGTGGCAGGGGCTGCTCCAAATGCTGGTAGCCCAAGGCAGGGGAGAGGTTGGGGATGGGGTGCCTTTTGTCTGGCCGGGGACTCAGTGCTCGGTGCCAGCTTAGCAGCTGCCTCTCTGCCCAGCTGTGTGCCTGTGTCTTGGTCTGGGGAGAGGACAGACACCCCCCATGCTGCCTTGGGGATGTGCTATGGCCTCCTGTGCCAGTGGCAGGAGTGTCCAGGCCAACATGTGGGGGGTCACTCCAGCAGCCACAATGGCTCCTAACCTGTCCCTTCTCTCCTGTCCCCACAGATGGTGTCTCCCTGCAGGGGCTGAGCGAAGCAGGGGCGCACTACGGTGCCACAGAGAGTGTGGAGGAAAGGAGCCAGACCAGCACCGTCAACTGAACGAGGCCCACGTCCTTGGCCCCTGTGGTGTCCACATTGCTGAGCTCTGTCTGGAGGGACCCCACGGCAGGGGATGGCACTGGGACAGGGGTGTTGGGCTCTAGGGGGGCAGCCCTGCCCTGGCTCCCTGTCACTTTGCACTGGACTTGTGTCCCCACCCCACGCTCTCCCTGGGGACTCGTGAAGGATGTCGCCCTGTGCTTGCACAAGTGTAACACTAGAAGGCCCTGGGCCGGGCTGCGGGGGTTGGCCCGAGCACAAGGGACAGCTGCCCAGCCCTCGGTTTTAACCTGCTTTTCTAAGGTCAGTATGTACAAATGGCACTTTTTAAAGGAGGAGAAAAAGGAGAGGAAAAAAAAAACAACAACAAAGCACCTCTAACCATGACTGAATGGCCTTGGTGTCTTCCCTGGGCTTCTACCTGCTCAGGTAGGGCCCTCAGGGCCTGGGCACTGCTCCTGCAGGTGGGGGACCCCCATGGGCTGGGGGGTGCAGGAGCAGGGTAGGTGGTTTGCAGCGTGCATAAGGGCTCTCGCGGTTTTGATCTGACGGTGCTCGCCCCTTCTCCCTTATTCCTCCACAGAGAGGGAGGCCTCAGCACTGGCAGG
>NW_010178553.1:1832-2047 GCF_000695765.1 Mesitornis unicolor | reverse complement strand
CCCAAAACCCCCCCGTACTGGGGACGTAGATCTCTGCCCTCCTCTCATCCGGGAGCTCGCTCCAGTTCCTCTTCCCCGTGGCCACGCACGGCTTCTTCACCAGGAACGCGCGGGGCATGGCCCCCCCAGGTGGATCCCGGTGGATCCCGGTGGATCAGCCGGGATCAGCAGCTCGCAGAGCCCCCCAGGGGGGGTGAACGACGGCTCCCGGCCCC
>NW_010178553.1:0-1340 GCF_000695765.1 Mesitornis unicolor | reverse complement strand
GATGGTTTTGGCACCAGATCCCAGATCCTCAGTTGATTTGGGGGCTGGATCCCAAATATCCCCTTGGTTTTGGCACTGGATCCCGAATCTTCAGTTGGTTTTGGGACTGGATCCCGAATATCCGGTCGGTTCTGGCACCGGATCCCAGATTCCAGGTCGATTTGGGGGCTGGATCCCAAATATCCACTTGATTTTGGTGCTGGATCCTGGATCCTGGGTTGGTTTGGGGGCTGGATCCCAAATATTTGGTCAATTTTGGTACCAGATCCCAGGTCCTGAGTCGGTTTCGGGGCTGGATCCCAAAAATCCACTTGGTTTTGGCACCAGATCCCAAATATTTGGTCGATTTTGGGGCTAGATCCCAAATATCCGGTTGGTTTTGAGGCTGGATCCCAAATATTCACTTGGTTTTGGCACCGGATCCCAGAGTCTTTGTCGGTTTTGGGGCTGGATCCCAAATAATTGGTCAAAATCGGCGTCAGATCCCAAGCATTCGGTCAATTTGGGGGCTGGATCCCAAATATCCGCTTGGTTTTGGCGCCGGATCCCGGATCCTCGGTCGCTTTTGGGGCTGGATCCCAACTCCTCAGTTGATTTCGGGGCTGGATCCCAAGGATTTGGTCAAAGTTGGCACCAGATCCCGGATCCTCAGTCGGTTTCGGGGCTGGATCCCCCAAATCCGCTCGGTTTCGGCGCCAGATTCCGAGTATTTGATGACTTTTTACGCCGGATCCCAGATCCTCGGTCGGTTTGGGGGCTGGATCCCAACTATTTGGTCAATTTTGGCGCCGGATCCCAGGTCCTCGGGCGATTTTGATGCCAGATCCTGAATTTTCGGTCAATTTTGGCGCCGGATCCCAAATCTCCGGGAGGTTTTGATGCCGAATCCGGAAGCTTCGGTCGATTTCGATGCTGGATCCCAAATTTGCGACCGATTTTGGCGCCGTATCCCGGATCTTCAATCAATTTTGGTGCTGAATTCTGAATTCCTGGTTAATTTTGAGGCCAAATCCCAAATTTTCCGTCAATTTTGCTGCCAAATCCCAGAATTCTGATAAATTTTTATGCCAAATTCTGAATTTCCGGACAAATTTGCTGCCAGATCCCAACTTTCCACTCAATTTTGGAGCCAAATCCCAAATTTCCACTCAATTTTGAGACTGTATTCTGAATTTCCGGACAAATTTGAGGCCAAATCCCAAATTTCCACTCAATTCTGATGCTAAATCCTGAATATTCCGACAATTTTGCTGCCAAATCCACAAATTCTGATGAATTTTGGTGCCAAATCCCAAATTTCCACTCAATCCCGACGCCAAATCCTGAATTTTCACTCAATT
>NW_010178552.1:2952-8265 GCF_000695765.1 Mesitornis unicolor | reverse complement strand
AACTCCTGATACTCTGTGATTCTGTGATTCCTGTTGCAGAGCTGAGCTGGGGCCGTACCTCCACGCAGCAGTGCTTGTCCAACACGATGCTCCCCTTCTTCTCCTTCCGTTCCTCGCTCATGTAGTAGGACAGCACGCTGGGCTTCAGCGTGAACCACCGCTCCGACCAGTTCCTCCTCAGCTGCCCCTTCTTCCAGAGATAACCCTGCACCCAAAAACACACGGGGGGGAAGTCAAACCTGGGGTGCGGGGACGCTTTGTGCCCGGGGACACGGGGACTCCTTGCCTGTTTGAGCACATCCTCGATGACCTCCTGGTACACCTCCTCCACGGCCATGCTGACGGCCTCTCGCTCCATGCCTCGCAGGAAGCGCCCCGAGTTCACCATGTCCAGGAACTGCCAAACCGTCACCCCCCCCTGCCCCTGCGGCTCCTGGCAGAGGAAATCCTCCAGCTCGCAGGAGCTCAGCTCCACGTTCATGGCCGTGCAGATCTTCTTCAGCAGGTACTCCACCTGTGGGGACAGCAAACTCAGCAACGGGGCGAGGTGGCAGCCGTCCCCACCCCAGCAACCCGTTTTGGAGAGCCCAGACCCGTGTTTCCTTGCACCCTGGAGCTGCAGGAGCTCTGTGCAATGGTTACGGTCATGGCCAAGCATGCTCAGGTTGATGCTGGGTCACAGCTTGACCGCTACTGGGAGGTTTTGCCTTGTAAACACGAGGCGGAGATGTTTTGGGCTCCTTTGTCTGCAAAGCCAAGGGAGAACAGCCCAGCGCTGCTGGCCCCAAACCCACCCAGAGGACGGGTGACTGAGACCACGGCCCCGACCTCAGCACCGCTCTGGTTTCCAGTTCACGCCGTAAAAACACCGAGGAGGAGCGGGGCAAGAGGTCCCTATGGGGGAGCTGAGAGCTGGTTTGAAACTGTAAATAATTTGCTTTAAACAAGAGACCTAAAATGATGCCAGGAAGATGTTTCAGCTCAGGTTTTGCTGCCAGCTCTCCTCTAACCCACGATCTAGGGACCAAGGCGCGGGTGACAGCAGAGCCACGCAGAAGGGTGAAACACAGCAAAGTCCCTGCACCCAGCTGGGTTATTTTACACCATTTAACTTGGAGAAGAGCAAGAATTTAACACAGCGTAGTTTTTTCTTCTTTTTCATAAGCAGCAAGATGATTCAGTTTGTCATGGGCTGGGGAACAGGAAACCCCTCTCCCGGGGAGCAGGAAGTGTGGTTGCCGTCCGACATCTGCGCAGCGCTGCACTTCTTCTTGCCTCTTTGTCTTTGCCCTTTTCTCCTTTTTCTTTTTGGGGCTTTTCTGCTGATCTCAGGAGGTTGGCGGTGCAGAAGCAGAAGGGCAGCTCCTCGTTGGCTTCTGCGCTTGTCCCTTCTTCTCATGGGGGTTTGGTCTCTGAGAGCCTCCCCCTCCAAATGCTGCGTGGAATTTGGGGATTTGGAGATCGCTGAAGCTTTGCTTGCATGGGCACCTCGCTCTTAACCCTCTGGGTGCTGGGCAGGGGGTGAGCGCTTGGTGGCAGCGGGCACGGAGAGGCACAGCGGGGTCTGCTCTGCCACCGCCTTCATCCTGACAGCGATTTTATGGGGAGAAACCCCCCTTTGCACCAGATTTTTAAGGGTTTCTCGTCATCTTCTCTTTCTCCTCCATGAAAGTCAGGAGGAGTCCTCCAAGGCCATGCTCAGCTCAACTCTTGGGTGAGAGGGAAGGGCTTTAGGGCAAAGGATCAGCCCCAGGAGGAGCTGAGCCGTGGCTGCTCCTTGGTTTGGGCTCTGAGAGGCGGCACATTCGTTTCACAGCAAGCAAAAGCTCCTTGGGCCATAGACGAGCAACATGGACCTGCCCACACCTCATCTTCCACGACACCTATGCTTGAGAGGCTGCAATGTTTTGGAGGGGTCCTCCTCACCCCCCTCCTTGCACCCCAGGCCTGCTCCATCTCCTGGAGCACCGCATCTCGCAGGATGTGGTGGGCCATGCCAGGAAGTGATAGGGGGATGCGTCATCCCCAAACGCAGAGCCCTGGGAGGATGGGGTTGGGGTGGTGGGGGAGAGCCAGGTCCTACCTCATCGGGCACCATGACCAGGGGGTATTTGTCTTCAGACAGAAAGTTGAAGAGACACCAGAGCTTGAAGGCGTCTTGGTGGGATATCACGCTGTTCCCGTTCCGGTCTGGCTTGTAATTCTTCTTGGCCGTCAGGGTCCAGCAGAGCTCGTCAAAGTTTTCTTTGACAAAAGCCCCTTCCTCCACCTGCGGGCAGGAGGCAGAGGGGGTGAGCATGGAGCTGTGGGGCTACGGAGGGTGGGCAGAAACCCTGACACCCAAAATCTGTCCCCTCATTGATAGTGGTACCCACAACTGGAGTGGGACAGTGCAGCACTGATGGGGACCAAAGGAGCCTGGCCACATCTGGCCACATCTGGCTGCTCCATCCACAGCTGTGCACTGCCAGCATAAGGGCAAACTACAGCCTGCAGCGGTGGAGCCAGAGAAAAGCCTTTGGGTGGCAGAAAACTGAAAGCCCCTTTTACCAGGAAAACCCACTTCCCCTACGCAGGCATTTTATTAGCCATGGCAAAACCAGAAGAAAGGGGGTTTCAAGGTTGTCTCCCAAAGAACCACATGGGAAATGGGAAGGATTTTTGGCTGCTTTGTGATGGGGAGATTGGCTTGGGGCAGAGGGAGCTGGGGAAGGCTCTGCCCAGATCCTCTCAGCATCCCTGGACCAGGCTGGGCAGCTCCTGGGCAAGGCAAGGATGGAGATGGGCATGGAGCATCGCACACCCCAGAGGGGCACGGAGGGAGGGAAGGGTTAACTGCACCCAGCTCTGGGCCCCTCCGCTTCTTTCTGTATGGGAGTGGAAGAAAGCTGTCAGGCATTTTTCCTCTCCTCGCATGGAGGAAGCGAGCGCCCGGCCGCAACGTCTCGCAGCGCCGAACAAAGGTGCCTTTGAGCGGTGGAAAAAGGGACGAAAAAAAAACCCTGCCCGCCCCAACCTCTGCTCCCGCCCTGGCACCTCGTCCTCCTCCTCCTTGCCAAATGAGGTCACACCTCAAGTCTGAGCAGGAGGGGAGAGGAAAACAGGGCTGGAACGAGCTGCTGGGTGATTGCTCTCACCAAGCCCTTTAGGAAAGGCTGGTGGAGATGCATTTCCAGCCAGAACCTCAATGGTAAGTGTTGACTTCATCCTTGCCAAGGAGGCACTGGGTATTAAACATTTCCCACTCATTTCAGCGTTCCCCAACTCTCAGCATCCTTTATTCCCCACCCGTGGGATCTCCAAAAGCAGAGGGATTTGCAATGGGGATGAGGGCGCAGAGCAGGGACCGCGGTGTCCCCACCTGAGATGCAAGGTTTGGGACGTGGGGGTGGCCGAGGGGCTCACCTTGTCCAGGATGTACTTGTTGAGGTAGGGCATGTAGCCCTGGCTGGACACCGGCCCGTCGTCGTCATCGCGGAAATGCTCCTCCAGCGCCACGGGGTCGTGGGGGATGCCCAGCACCGTGTACAGGTTATGGGACAGCACCTGGGTGAGGAGAGGGAGACAACCTCCAAAAACCTGCACCATCCCCATGGGGACACCACCCCAGGGACCCCAGCCTGGCATCGCCTCTCCGCAGCCACCGTTTGGGTTTGACAAGGGGATAGCCCCAAATATCAACCTTAGAAACAGGCCAAAAAATGGAGGATTTTTTGTTTTCCGCACGAGGAGCTCTTCTTTGTTGTTGTTTTTTAAAAAAGGGGCTGTTTCAAAGAGCACGGAGCAAACAGGACACGCTTTGATCTCCAGAAGCTGATAAGCCACCTCAAGCCACGCTGCTGGGTAAGCCAACCCCGGCCTGGCAGCGCCTGTGCCAACGGGGCACAGAAAAACACCACGGAGAAAAGAAGATTTACGAGAAGCTAAGAAAAGGTTTTTATCTGGAACGGAGGCGGACGAGGGTGACACGGAGACACCGTCTCCACCCTGCGAGCGTCACCAAGCAGCCCAATCTGAATTTTGTTGCTCCAATCCCCCAAAACGCAGCGTGTTTTGAAGTTTCCCCAAATCCTCACGTGCTGGGAAGCCCACCCGGGTGCTGGGGCAGCAGCCAGAGCCCGGAGCAACCCCTATGAGCACCACCAGCATCTCTGGCTCGTGGTGCTGGGTGGGCATCTCCTTGCCTTCAACTCCCAGCAAGCAGGAGGTGGTTAAAGGAGCGTCCCAAACCGACACCATCCCATTGCACCGGGGTTTCTGAGATGCCCGGTGGGGTCTGCAGCCCCCCAGGGTTTCAAGAGAGGAACTGGAGGAGATGGCGTGAGCATCCCTGGGCTGGAAATTTTCTCCTGAGGAGGAGAGGAGCCGGGGGCGATGGCAGCGGCTGCAGCTGGAGACGCTTCTTGCTCAGCCAGATTTTCTCACTCTTTTTCCCCTGCGGGGCGATGTTATCGGCCGGGCTCCACCCAGCACCCGGGCACGGGCTGTAGCCCTGTGCTGCCGCTATGGCTGCGTCTTTTGGGACGTGCAGTGGGATGGAAACCCCTTGGGGATCCTCTAGGATGGGTAACAAATCCCTTGGGATGGCTTGAAAGATTGGGAATCGCATCCTGTTCCCCGTTACCAACGTGGGGCCTTGTCCCCATCACTTGCACCTCCTCTCAGCACCCGAAAAAGCCCTGGGGAGGCCTCACATGTGCCCCAGGCCATGACCTGCACACCCAGCCCCTCGCTGAGACCCACAGCGGGCACCTATGAACCGAAAAAGGGGTGAGGGGAGAGGGAGGAAAGCCCTGGCCAGGCTGAACGTGGGGTGCATGGGGCTGGGGCTGCCCCAACCCCAGGGAGAGGAGAGCAGGAGAACCCCCCTGTGCTCCAAAATGAGCGATAGGAGGGGGAAATAACGGGGTGAGGAAAGGAAGGGATGCCCTGAGCGTGGGTTGGTGATGCCACTGCTCCCCTCCAGTGTTTGGCCGGGGGGGTGGAGGTCAGCCCCCAGCACCCCAAATCTGCCTGAGCACCAATGCTGATGCTGTTCACCCTCTCCCCTCCCCTCCTGCCCCCATCGCCCCCTGCTCCCAACCCTTCCAGGCGCTGCTGACGCCCTTCCGGGGGTGGAATATTTGAGGTGGCTGGCGAATGGTGTCTCCTCTTCTCCTCCCCCATGGGAGACGCCGGGGGCGATGCCAGAGCCGGGGGTGACCTTTTGGGCTGAAGCCTGCCCCAAACACAGACCCCTCTCTCTGGCCCCGATGGGCAGGCGCAGGGGCTCGGGGCTCCCGCACCACGCAGGGAGCGCGGCTGCTGCCTCAG
>NW_010178552.1:2498-2870 GCF_000695765.1 Mesitornis unicolor | reverse complement strand
GGGGCAGGAAGTCCTGACCCAGGGCACCCCAGCAGCACTGGGAGCCTTTGCCAGCAGCAAGGGTCCCTTAAACCCCAATTTTCTGCAGTGAGGATGCAAAGGGGGTTTTCTGCCTCACCCCCCCATTAACCAGGACCCTTTGGCTCAAGCCAATCCCTGGGATCATCGGCTCCCAACCTCGGGGAAGGCTTTTCCCATTGCTTGCACAGACTGAGCTGTTCACAGACCTCTTACTGGGCAAACTGGGAACCACTGGGCAGTGCATACCAGAAGCAGAGGAGCTTTCAGTCCAAGCCAGGTACCTTCCTTTTTTAGTGGGGGTCCATAAACAGGCTGTGCTGTGCTAACCCAGCCCCCCAAGGCACCAGTTAT
>NW_010178552.1:0-2467 GCF_000695765.1 Mesitornis unicolor | reverse complement strand
CCAAGAGACCTGCTTTTATGGGCTCTTCCTCCAAAAATGAGCAGGAGCCACCTCCTAAGCCATTTACACCCCAGGCCTGCAGCCCCACACAGTGCACGGGGGGTCCCAATGCACATTTAAACCCTTTGCTGCCTCCCTGCCTCCTCCTCTCTCCGCTTTCCAAAGGCTTTGCCTCAGCGGGCTCCCTCAGGAACCCAAAATCTGCCCAGCAAACGGCTCCTGCAACAACAGGGCCAGGAGCGGAGGTGCCCAAAAGCACCAGGACAGCGCTTGGTGGCTCCCACCCAACCCAACGGCCCCGCATCCCTGCGGCATCCACGGGGACGGGGAGCAGCCCGGGCAGGGAGGATGCGATGGGTAAAGGCTCATCGCTGCCCCACATCTCTCGACACGTAGACACAACCACAAGCCTCTTTCCTTCCTGTGCAGATACCTCCCCTCGCACACACACACACACACCCCCCCACCCCTGCTCGCCGCATAGGAGCGCCCATGCAAAGCACTCGAAACGCTGAACCCAACGGCACCCACACGGCTCCACCACCGCGTCTAGAAACCAAATTTACTCACACAACCGGCTTCGGAGGAGCCGCTCCCAGCAAAATCCCACCCCAGCTCCCAGCTCCGGTTTTGTTTCCGTAGGTGTAAACGCTCTGAACAGCGGCGTTTTTCTCCCACCCGTCTCCAAAACCCTTCCTGCAGCAACGCGCCGGGGTGAGGGAGCAGAGCGCACCCCAGGAGGGCACGGCCACCGCGGTTTAGCACGTTACTGCTCCAAACGGGGAGATCCTGGATTTGTTCTGCCCTAAACCTACGAGCACAAACACCCCCAACTGGCTGGGGCAAACCTGAGCCAGCGTTGGGCAGAATCAGGGCCTTCAAAATTAATGATTATTATTAATTATTATCAGAGGGAGGGAAATTATCCAGCGCTGAGCTTCAACGGCGCAGCCTGACCCACCGTTGTCCTGTCCCATCAGTGAAAAACAGCGAGGGGTGAATGTCCCTTCCTCTCTGAAACATCACCCTGGGCAAAGCCACCACGGGGACACCGTCCCTGTCACCCCACAGCCCCTGCACAAGGGTTTGCAGCTCCCTGTCCTCTCCTCGCTGTTAAAATTGGGGTCTCTGCGGCCTCAGCATCGTCACCGGTGATGAAGATCTCACACGATGAGCGCTGCACGTGTTCGCACCCGCGATTTTGGGGCCGGCTGCGCCCCTGGGCTGGATGCAGGACCCCAAAGCTGGGTACAGCGAGGGGATTAGCGAGGGGAATTAGGCTCTGGCCTGCTCTGGGATTTTCCTTCATCCCTTGAGGTATTTCTGCAGTTTTAAGTAGGCAAACGTGGGCACAAACACAGCGAGTTTTTGGGGAGCAGCTCTCAGCTGCAACAGCAGCGGCTGGGCAAGAGGAACCCAGGTCCTGCTGCTTCTCCTCCAGACCCCTGCACGTAAAACTCTTAATTTTGGGGTAAAATATCCCCCCCCTCACCATGCCCAACGCTTTCCCTGCAGCGGGGACCAGGGGAAGCCCCGTAAAGCGAAGGGAATAGAAGAAAAGAGGTTTCACAACTCATCTGGCAGCGGCCGCCAGGTCCTGATGCAACAACTCCCCGTGTTCTGCATGGGTTTAGCTCAGGTCTCTCCCCCCCCCATCACAGCCCCCTGCTCCAAGCAGCATTTCCATGAACCACAGCGGGGCATTTACAACAAAAATAGGGGAAAAAATAATAGAAATAAAAATCAATCGTTGCTATCAAGGGCAAGGTGCAACCAGACCCTGTCCCCAAGGTAGATAAAAGTGTTTTTAAAACTGTAAGGGCTCTAATAAAAGACTGAATGCAGGAACCCTCTGTTTAAGGGAGTGGGGAAGAGGGGAAATCACGAACTTTTTAAGCGCTGTGTTATTTCTGGCCAGACCACTGAGGAGTTTTGAGTTCAAAACTGCTCTGGCCCTACCTAGCGACTCAACAGGAAGCAGAAACGCGGGTGCTCCGGCGAGCAAGAAAATGTAAACCGAGTTTGGGCAGCGAGTTGGGCATGGAAAGCCTAAAAAACCAAAAACAACTGAAAAAAAAAATAGATTTTTTCCCCCTATTTTCACCTCGAAAATACATCTGAGCATTAATAAAAACGGTGGGGGGAGTCAAAGAGAGGTGAGGCAGAGCCAGAAAACTTCACCAAAACCAGCGCGGGGGTAACAGCAAGGTCTTATTAACTCCAATAGTCCCCAATTCCTCCCCGGTGGGAGCTCCCCGGTGGAGGCCCAAGGTGGGGGGGTGTGAAGCATCCCCGGCCCCGCTGCCCCTCGCAGCCCACCCAGGAGCCCCGCAGCCCCCGGGGCTCACCTTGAGCTGGGATTTGGACACCTTGCCGCTCTTCTCCACGTCCAGGGCGGTGAAGGCGTACCAGATGGACTTGAGCAGCTCCGCTCGCAGGTCCATGGCTACCGGCGGCGGCGGCAGCA
>NW_010178551.1:1132-1488 GCF_000695765.1 Mesitornis unicolor | reverse complement strand
CTTACCATGAGCCCTCTCTCTAGGCTCTCAGTCTCTTTTCGGTGTTCAATCTAGTAAATCAATGCAGAATAAACATTTTTCTATTTCCCTCTTAAGACTTGCAGCTTCTTCTATTTCTAAGCACTATGCTACCTTCACAGTCCTGGAGCTGCTAATGCCTAAAGGATAATTTCACATCCTCTCCAAGTTCCCAGGGTGCCATAAAGTATTTTATGTCTGCACATGATTTTGTTAAACCTTGTGCCAGCGCTTGAGCTCAAGAAGTGCTAAGTCAGCACATGAAGCACGCAAGTGCTGGCAACCCTGCATCAACATATGGGTGAGAAAAAAGCAGCCAGGACCTCAAGTCCCAGGCA
>NW_010178551.1:0-1053 GCF_000695765.1 Mesitornis unicolor | reverse complement strand
AGATAAAAGGTATGGAAGTGCTTGTAAATAAAACAAGTTTGCAGCAGAGCTTCGATGGCTTTGCATGTGTTTGAAAATACCTGAACTCTCTCATTTTGAAATGAGCCCAAGAAAGACTTGTCAGCAATTAGCTGTGAAGATGAAAGAGGGAAGTTTAGTTCTTAGGTGGTGTGTGCTGCCTGGTTGGGTCTTTTGCATGTCAGGATGAAATTTGGCATGCATAATCCTAGGTCTTGAACTCCCACACAACCATTTTCCATTACTCTTGACTGTAATCTGACTTCCAAAACAATGTCCTAGGTAGGAGATGATTAAAAAATAGTAGAAATTCAAACTACTTAATTCTGCAAATAAATAAGGATTAACTATAATTCACATGCCTATGAATTTCTAAGTACAATCTGGGCAGAAAATAATATATGTGACACACAGAAAGGCATAAGAATGTATTCTAAACTTTATCTCTTTGTATTGAGCACTTTTTTCCCTAGCACTCAACATGATAAAATCCTAACTGAAGGGAAGGGGAGAGATAAATTGCCCAGCACAGAGCATAGCTTCCTTCTAACATGCCTGTTTCTTCCAAATGAGTGCTGTGCTGTGGCCAGTATTACTTCAAAGTCCTTAGAGGACCTGATGGAAAGTATTACCTTATCTTTCTCTCAAGTTAAAGAAAGCTTTACTGGTAGGAACTCCTTCATATTATGAACACTGTTCTGTTTATGGTGCATAAGCTTATTAGGGAAAAGTGTTTTCCTGCATTGTCCAAAGGTCATCACGGCTGAGCTAATTTAATATTCAACTTTGGGAAATTAATTTTTTAATGCAGATTCTTTAACTGAAAAAACTTTGTCCTTGTCTCTCCTAGGCTGCACTCTGAGTCTTGTAACATTCCTGCAAAACAACATCCTCCTAAAACCCTATGCAGCGCTACAGGCTTGGGGCAGAGTGGGTGGGAAGCTGCCAGACAGAAAAGGATCTGGAGGTGGTGGTTGACAGCGACTGAACATGGGCCAGCAATATGCCCAGAGAGCCAAGAAGGCAAATGACATG
>NW_010178550.1:41109-47427 GCF_000695765.1 Mesitornis unicolor | reverse complement strand
TAATAATAATAATAATAATAATAAACATAGCAGACAGGTGTTTAGTATTGCCAATTTTAAACTGTTTGAAAGAACCAGAAATAAAGATATTTGTGTTCAAAACCTAAATAGATATATTTTTTAATTATACGTTTGAGACTTTTAGATTTCTTCCTGCTGTTTCACCAGCTGGACTTCAATTTTCAACCTTATCTGATGTCTCATAGGGACAGCAGTACTGTGACTTTGTCCTGAACTCAAGCCATCAACCATTGCATGGCCAAAATACCTCAGGAAATCAATGCAAGTTTTTCCTCAAGAAAAGCCCCGTGACCTTTTCCAGTGAAAGTCTTGGCCACTCCGATGGTGTTTGCACAGCAGACAAACAAAGAGCATCTTCTTAAAAAGCAAAGCCAGCTGGCAGGGACCCAAACGCTGAATCAACACCAGGCAGCCCGGAGCATGGCAGGAGCTCGGGACTGAGGGATGCAGCTCTGGCTCTGTCTCAGTTCAGGCTGGACAGAAAGTAAATACAGGGGTTTGAGTTGCAAATTTGGTCCGTGTTGAAGCTGTAGGTACACACGCAGGAGGCCAAGGCAGCTGTGTACACCACTGAACAAGGGCAGGGCAGGAGCTGGAGCAGTCTGTGAGGCTGTGTGTCCTTACAGTGATGAAAGACAAGGAGCAGCAGAAGAGTTTTCAAGTTGCTTCTTTATAGGCCAAGTGGAAAATAGTCTATCTAGGCTTCTGGGTAACACATTTTTTCCTCTTTTTTGCAGGAGTATCTCCCTTAAGTCCTGGCTGGCCCATAGCAGTAGGATCAGCCTTTCCCATTTGCTCCATCTATTGCATGCTTGTAAATTTATTTCTAACATTTAATTTTAAACAGAAATATCTTATTAAAGCTGAACTTGGAAAGTGTTAAAAGTGGGTTTGCTTGCAGGAACAGATACATATGGCTCTCTGTGTGTGTGTGTGTGTGTTTAGGCAGAACATCCTCTTTGCTTATCTGTATCTGTCACTGGGCTTTCTGAGCATCTTTTCTGCATCTGTACAAGCCATGTCAACATCCTAAAAGTGATACTTGTTATTTTGAGTCCAAATTGATTTCAGAAACGCAGTGAAAGACACAGATCCAAACCAAATAAGATTAAAGGCTTTGAAGGCTTAATAAACTAAGAAGAGCAAATCTAGCTGATAACATGGCCTTGATAGTAGGCTGTAAAGGACAGGGAGTTAAAGACTTACAGGTAACCGATGTGTTCATCAGCTCCCTCCTTCCTTAGCAGTATGAAGGCACAGGGGGAACAGGTTGGACTCTCCAGCTTATCAGCATCACAGGAGCAACACAAGACAAAGATGAGGGGATGGGAAAGATTTGAGGGACCCAAGTTCAAACAAGCTCCCACCTCAGCCCATGTTGAAGCAGAGCAGAGTGTCCTGCTGGCATCAACCTCTGTCAGTGCCACTGTCCTGCCAGAGCCATCGGAAACAAAACTGGAATGGTTTGAACTCTCCAGCAAGAAACTGCTCCACATTTTCAGATGTTTTCTAAGATCATTTTCCTATTCTGCAGTTCCCCTCCAGCTCAGGTACAGCTTCCCTCTCTGGTGAAGTTTCAATGGTGTAAAGACCTTGAGCATATCCCATTGTTCTGGCTCACAAAGCCCTTCTCTGCTCTCCGTATGGGAGCTGTGTGATAGGACTCTCTGCAAACTGCAGAATATCTTCTCTGCCTTTCTTATCTTTCCCAGCCATATAAATGAACGATGGCCCAACAGAGAGCTTTGGCTCGTTTTGTTTGCCTGGCTAACAACCGCTTCACACGGTTATTTGCTATTCCAGTTTCACTCAGATCAGCAGAAATGTGGTTTATTTCAGGAGAGAAAAGTCTGCCACAACTGTTCTGATTTTAGTACCGCAACAAATCATTTAATTTAAAGAATGAAAGGTAAAAATGTTCTATGGGCTAGGGAAGCAAAGGGAGCAGAAGGAATCCTGTTTTTAATAAGAATAGTCATAAAGAAGAAAAATTCGTCCTCCCTGATGGAAAGGTCCTGTCAGCTTTGAATGGGTTGAAACCTGTGCCTCAATCTGTGAAATTTCTCTTTACAACCAATATCTCCAGAATATAATAGGCTTTCTCAATAGAAGAGTGTGAATCATCGTAAAGAACGCTACAGCGAGGATATTACTCTGCAGAAACTTGGCAGCAGCAGAGAAAGATGGCATTTCCCCTGCTCAGCAAGAGGGATACAAAAGAGAGGTGCAGTACGAGGGCGCAGATATATCAGTACCCGTAGGCAGGGGCAAACCCTGACCCAATCGTTTCTGAGCCAGACTGAAGGACCCAGGCCTGGAGGATACCACAGCATCTGGCACATCCCACCCCCAAATCATGGCCAGCTTAGCACAACCTCAACCCGGTTTACCTGCAAATCTCAGCAGTGTTTAATGGGTAAGCTTTGCACACAGACTTGTTGTGTAATGAGTGAAATGGTTGTTTATTTATTTTAACAGATATTTCCTTAATTGTGCTAGGTTTCTAGGGGAACAGGGGTGACCCCAGGGTAACTTCAGGCTGCATTTCTGATGGCTGGATTGCAACACAGACTCACTACCTGTGTGTCAGTGATACTGCCTTAGAGTTTCATCAGTAGCATTTGCGCTTGTCATCAACACACACCTTACAGAAAATGGCTTTTATTTTTTATAAATGAGGAAACAGCTTGCCCAAGCTCTCTAGGAGCTGTGCCCCAATGTGAAGTGAGTGCAGATTGGCAGGTCAATCTCCAGGGCGGTTGGATACCTCTCACTTCACAGGCCAATGTCATCCTTGGTCCAAACAAGCCAGGGAGCATCACAAGGCTGTGGAAGGACAAGCTGTCCCCTTTTTATACAGCCTCAATGGCAAATGTTCAGTTGTGAGAAGAAAACGCTTTTCCAGATGTGGATGCCTGAGTGGGAATACTCAGGGCAGAAGGCAGGGGTAGGAAGGAGCGATCTTTATCTTTCTTTTTGGGGCCTGAAGGCAAGAGGCAAGGCTGAGCAGGGTGTTATCTCTGCCGAGCACACCCCATGGTGTCCCCTCACTAACTGATGCTCCATGGCTCTTGTGGCACACACGTCCACGTTAATGTAACGCACAAAGCCAATTAAATGCCTGATTGGATGAAGCAGTCACAGTCAAGTGACCCATTGCCAGCCAGTCAGCATTCAAAATTTCCAAGTATCGTTAAGGTATGTGCGTTAATCCCCCTCCTAAAAGATTAAGCGTTTAACCTATTACTGCTGTTTCTGTTGAGATACAGAAAATCTGCTGTGCCCAGGGGAGAGCAGGCTGAATGGTGAAATGAGCAGCATTTTCCCTGTTCCAGCCCCGAAGCCCCACGCGTGGCCGTGCAGCCCATCTCACAGCATCTTCCAGGCAGTTTACATTGATCGGAATGGGGCAGCACACCTTGCTTCAAAAGGAAGACTAATTTTTTTGCATAAGAGACAGTTTTGGAGACTGCCTCCATTCTCTCTCCACTCTCTCTGCTCCCCTTTGCCAGCAAAGAGAGATGTCAGAGTGGGAAACCTGCTTATCACTGTGCTGATTGATCTCCCTTAGCCAGTGCTGCTATAGATTTCTTTGAAATACAGATTTTTGCTGAACTTCCAAGGTAGTGTTGAGAATTGCAATACCTTCCTAGCCCAAGAGAGGTGTGAAGGCGATTTTCTCACTGATGGAGGAAGAAGGAGGGAAAGTGCTCATTTGATAGATGTGCCTTCCCTCACTGGGTGGCTTGACTGGGACCTGCAACCACTCACATCCTGAAATGCTTTAAGCTATTACAGATGCTCCAGTGCTTGCTCCCCAGCTGCCATTTAAAAGCCAAGCCAGGAAAAGATGTTACATGGCTGATTACACACAGTGGACTAGGATCATCCATGGTTACTCTTTAATTAGTGGTTAAATTAACTATCAATGGTAAATTGTAATTATTTATTTAAGCGAAAATAAATATAAGATGCAATAATGCAACCCTGGCATACTACTATGATAATGAAAGAGGCTTTGAAATCTTGCCCTGACAGGGAAATCTCCTGCTGTGCCTTAGCACTAGTGAAGTTGCTGGTCAATGGAGGGAGGTTGGTGGCACTGGGTTAGCAAAGCCAAGCAAGGACAAGATCTCTCTGCATAAGGCTGGGCACTGGGGAGAAACCTGCAGGAACCATTTTTCCTGCTCCAGTCACTGCTTCACCTATAGATATAATATTTAAATGCTGCAGGGATGTAAAGGCTGGCATGCAATAGCATGTTTACTGTGCTCTTTTGGCTGTACACGTAACACAGCAGTTCAGGTCCAGGTGACCAGATGTTGCTGATACACAGATGATGGCTACAGATGAAAAGCACATCTTTATGCAAATATGAATTGAAAATCAGGTCCAGCACTTCAACAGCAATGGTGTTTTCTTTCTAGAACATAGTACTAGTCTTCAACCATGTTACTAGTGCAGGAGAGGAACACAGCCTGTCCTTTTCAAAAACTGATGTGTTTGCAGAATTTCTTTACTGGGTGGCAGCATTTTCTGTGAGGTTAAGGTAGAGGAGAGAGTTTCTTCCTCTCTCTCACTTTGATGGATGTGTGCTGGAGAGCAGAAACATGAGAGCTGTCAGGAATGATGGAGTGATGCTGAGGGCTCTGACAAATGAGCTCTTGAAAGTCCCGCTGCAGCCATTTAAGATGTTACTGTCCTGCTGCTCACCCCTGCCCTCTGCCAGGGCCCCCTCCCCATTGCAAAGTGCTTGGAACAGAGGACGTGCTCCCACATGGACACTGGGGCTCACTGGTCTCTGTTAGCTTAAGCATCGGAGGAGATGAGATGAGTAGAAACTGGAAGGTGGGGGGTTGCAGACACACGGTGTGTCCTACTGACATGCTTCACAGGCAGTAAATTGCTTTGGGAATGGAGTAACCTCTTCAGCTGCTGCAGTGATGTGCGTCAAAACCTCAAGAATGAACAGCACGAGCCCAGAAGCTGTAACTCTCCTTTTCCTTCTCCCTTCCAGCTTGCTGCACTAGAGAGACAAGTGTTCGATTTCCTGGGGTACCAGTGGGCCCCAATCCTAGCCAACTTTCTCCACATCATCATCGTCATCCTCGGCCTGTTTGGCACCATTCAGTACAGACCTCGCTACATAGTGGTGGTGAGTAACATCTGCGGTGTTCAGAGCCGTTTGAAGCCCTTCACAGCCTTCGCTCTGGTGGGATATGGCAAGTGATGAGGAACCGAGTAAATCCCTTGGGAAATCAGGCATGAGCGCTGTAAACAATTGTAGCAGGAGGTGCCTGGCCGTGCTTAGGAACACATTCAGTGTGCTGCACTTTAATGTACTTACGCCAAACTTGGAGGATTTCAGATAATTATTACTGCTACCAAAGCACTGAGACACCGCACAACAGAGAAGGTGAATTAGATGCTGGACAAATGCCTGGCAGTTCTCCCACTGCCTCCAAACTTCTTCCCCTGTGTCTCTGATCAGGCAAGGGACCATCTGCATATGGGAAACAAACAGAGCAAGAGAAAACAACTGCAGTGCTGACTCAGGGCATTTAACTGCCCCCAGCTGCATCACATATATATATAAACTAATTCCAGTGACTTCCTAACCTTTATTGCTGCTTTCTCTCCCTGCTATTCCCTTTTAGTATGCCATCTGGACTGCAATTTGGGTCACCTGGAACATCTTCATCATCTGCTTTTACTTAGAAGTGGGAGGGCTCTCAAAGGTGAGTAGCAGCTTTATGGGTGAGTGCCCAGGTTTTGCATCAAAGGGGATGCAGCTGTGAGATGGGGGATGCAGGGGCTGCCTGGGAGCAGGTCTTGCTTTCTTGCTTATGGAGTGGGCTGCCTTACTAGGGGATGGGGATGCACTGCTGGTTGCATGGTAAAAATTGGGAGCTAATACTGATTCCTGGAACCCTTTGCTGGCCAGTGTGGGTGGTGGCTGGAATAAGCCCTGCCCTGATAGCTGGCAGAGTGTATTTGCTTTTTAAAGGTGAGAGCAAGCCTGGCAGCAGAGCCATCCTGAGGGGAGATGGGGTTTGAGAGCTAAGTCCCAGTCATGCTGCAGGGGTGGCTGGGGAAGGCTGTGAGCTAACTAGATTACAGCTGATCCTCTTGTGATCTGGTAACACCGTGGGGAGGAGGTGTGTGAGTTGGAGGGGAGGGCTCTCCTGCAGCAGTGAACATGCTCTGTCTCAGGGAAGAGCTGCAACAGGGACTCAGTCTGGACCCAGGACTCTGCTGTAACTCCCTTCTTGACCAGCTCTTGATATTTATTTATTT
>NW_010178550.1:27487-41078 GCF_000695765.1 Mesitornis unicolor | reverse complement strand
CCTGCTGAAGACCTCATGCACTTCAGCATCAGGGGTAGATACTTGGTTGCCACGCCAGGCGAAGTATTTCTCACTGCACCTTTTAGAAGAGGCTCCTCTTTCTCTGCTGAACAGAGAATAAACCAGAGGGATGCTGGGGGGGGCTGGGACATCTCCTCTGGATGAAGCTTCTGAGCTGATGGGGCTTCCTTGTCTCAATTCTTCCTTCTTAAATACAGTGGTAGTTATGCATGGCTCTTGGCCAGGGGTGTTGTGAGTTAATGTGTGAGGCTCTCTGAAGGCTTGATAAGCTAAGTATTGCTGTCAGCTTAATGAAGGGTGAGTCAGAAATAATAAAAATGGGAGGCGGGCCCTAAATTAAGCCTGGTCTGTAAGCAATTAATTACTAAGTGTTGTTGTAGCTTAGCAGACTCAGAGTGATTATAGGATACAGGTTCATTTTGGAGCAGTCTACATCTGGCCTAAATTCCCAGGTCATACCTCTAAGTTCCAGTCATAATTGGAGCTGCACTATAGTTTTTTTAATCAGGCCTACAGCAAGTCATGAGTGACAGCATAAATCCTTTGCAGATAAGAAAATGTAACTTCCTAATTCTTCAATTAATCTCCATTTCCTCTCTCAATTATCCTCAGAAACTTTCTGAGAGAGTTCTTGTCCAAAACAGTGATTACTCATGGTCTGAAAGCTCTCCCTGAGATGATCTTGGTGCTGGCTGTGACGAACTAAAAAAGAATTTTATGTAACTATTTAAACACTCCCTTCTGTGGAGGAAACACTGGCTTGATAAACTGCCCTGGGAGCTTCCCTGACAGCCAATGTTTGCTTCCAGCCAGCTGATTATTTGTGTTTACTAATCCCAATCTGCCCGCCAACACGTCGGATCACTGTTCTGCAATTCAAACAGCACGGCAAACTCCACTTTCTCCACTAGAAAGGAGCTTCATCTCGTAACCTTGCTCTGTGCTGTGGCTCATTTTAGCAAAGCCAGCATATGGAGAACCTTTATTTAGCCTAAAGGATGATGCTTGTGATTGGAGACTCTTTTTATAGAATTGGGCTGCAGTGTAAGCTGTTATTGATCTGGTGGACTTCCCTCTAGAGCTGCAATGAGAAATTCATGCTGTTAGTTTTGGTGGCAACTGGCAAAAAACAACGGAGTATTTGTGCTTGATGGGTGGTAAAATCCTTTACAGCCTTGCCTTTGTCCTTAATGAGTTACTTTTGTTTGAGAACTCTGTCTTGTAGGAAAAAAAACTTCGGTGCTGCTTTCTTTCCTCCTCCTCCCCTTGAACTGAAGTTACTTGGGTCTTTGTAATGGCAAAACAAAGCCCTCACTTCCACATGAGAATGAAAGATGCACTTGAAACAGGACTTAAGGTTTCTGTAGGACAGTGCGGTGCTTTGCAGGCTGGACTTGAGCAGCGTTGTTCTCTAGAAACCTGATCCAAAGCCAGCTGATATTTGCAGTCTTATTGAACTCTGTAGTCCTGGGATCAGACTCCAGAAAGGTACCTGGGCTTGGATGTGCAAGTGTGGGGACAGGCTCTTGGAGCGGGTGAGGACAGGGCAGTATTGGCGAGGGGTTTGCATACTCTGTGGGGCCTTAGGAGGATGCTGTGCTTTGGTCCCTTGTAAGAAGCCAGAGTTTAAGCTCGTAATGAGCCTGGCAGTAAGCAGGTACAGCAAATATTAGAAGAAGAGCTTTGGTGGAGTGAGGCTGATAGAGCTGGTCAGGTAAATGCTAACTCATTACTTACTTACGGCATGGATATGCTGGGGAGTATTTCAGATGGGGCTGTGCTCCTGTGCAAGTCCCTTGGGGAGCTGATAGCTCTGAGGAAGGTCTTAGGTGCTGTTTCCCCTGTGATTGCTGGTGAGGTGGTGGGAGGAGTGGGAGAGCAGCATTCCTGACAGCAACGTGCTTGCCCCTGTGTTCCTGACAAGGGCAGCCTGCCAGGGAGATCTCTGTCAGCAGCTCGCTAATTTATCATGACAAAATGCAGAAAGGGCAGTGAGCTAGAAAGAATGGAGTTTGTTAACTTGGCGGCTCGTAATGACAACCCAGTGCAACTGAGACAGGTGATAATTCAGGTGGGGTGAGAAAGCAGGGAAAGGATCCAAGTGTTTCTGCTGTAACAAGTTTAGGAAAAGCCTGGAGAACTGAAAAAAAAGAGGGAACAGTTATGTGCACTTATCGCAAATAAATCTTGGTGCTCTGGTGCCTAGGTCTGATTTTACAGCGGTGAGGGAGTACAGGATGCGAGCAGGGTAGTGCTGTGCAGGGCTGAGGAGAGCATGAACACTTGTTCTTGTGCCCAGCTGATCTAAAGAACAGAAACCAGGGGCAGCACGGCTGCGGGGTCTGTAAGGTAATGTCCCATGTCAGCCCATAAGGAATTTGGCAAACGGGTTAAGAGTTATGAATGTTATAAACTGTCATCAGCAGAATATGGGCTGGTAGGTGCATAGTTGCTGACTTGCACTTTGGGGGCTGGCTGTTTGCCTGCCTTCACCCAGCAATCGCTCCTCCACTGCCTCTTTCCTCCTTTGGGCTGCCTGCCTGCTGCTTCTCACCCCTTCTTTCCTCCTGTCTGTCATGACATTTCCTGAAGTGCTCCTTTATCCTCCACTCCCTCCAGCAGTGCTTGCCCTCTCCTGGCTATGGAAACCCTGAGAATGGCTACTCTGACCAGTCCTGCTCAGGGTAGTTATAACTACTCACTAACCATCTACTTCCTAACCACTAGTTATAACTACCCTGAGTTATTTTTATTGAAAAGGAAAATGCTCTTTCCTGCTCTGTGAATCTTTTCTCTACTTCTTGGAAGATCTAAACTGGTCTGATTTCTTTTTCTGTCCTCTTATTTTATCTTGCAATCTTTCCTTACTAGGAATAAGAGTGTGAAATATGGCACAGCAGAACTTCATTAGGTGGCCAGACACAAATGGATCAGCATATGTGTCTAAGAAAGCACTTCCCTTGTTGCTGCAAGGGCCTCCCTAAGCACGTAGCCTATGCCAGCATTCCTGTAAGTGCTTTGCCAAGAAAGAGAGAGCAATCTGGATTTGTAGGGTTGCTTCTCAGCACTGGCAGTGAGATGGTGATGTGCTTCTGAGCAGCTTTTGGCAGCATTGCCTTGCTGACTTGCTCTGCTCGTGGTTCTGAGCACACCTGTAGCATCTGGGGGAAATGCAGCCTCTCCGAAAGTGCTGCACCACTGTGGTGGGGCTCGCAGCCACATTTCCAGATTCCTGTTCCTCCTCCTTTGGTCTGTTCCTGCTCCCATCTCCTTTTTTCTCTTTGTCTGTCTGGCCATTTATTTGGGTGAATTGTTGGGAACTATCTCTGAAGTTTCTAGGCTGTGCTTGAAATAACATGTTACGCTTCTCTCTATCTACTCAACTGTGAAACACAGTCCCTCCTGCAACCCCCCTCTCCATCTGAGTTAATTATTAAAATCCTGCTGGTAAGGCATATGAGCATCTGTCTGTCCAGCTGCCATGCTGATCGACTCGTAGTCATGCACTTGAGAAACATTCAGGGAGGTTTGAGGAATTAGTGTTGTGTATTTCAATGTATTCCTTTGTCTTTTCCCTTTGGAATTATTCATCTTGGGATGGTGAATTTTTTTTACCCTTCCTTTATATTCTCTGTTGTCTGCTTGGTGCTTTGATCTGAATCCAGAGCTGCTATGGTGGTCTAAATCTCCTCTTGAAATGGAGGCAGCCCTTTTTAGTCAGGTATTCGTATTCCAGAGAACCTGGACAGCATCTTGGAATGAATTTGTACCTGGAAAAAATAGTGCGAGGAGGATGGATAAATGCACACATAATTACAACTGTCCCTCGACTCCATCTAAATTTAGACACTGGAAGCCTTGGATTTGGCCTTTAAATGCTGTGGCATTGTCAAAAAGCCTGCTGAGACACAACAAAAGTGCTTCTCTGCTGTCTCAGGGTGACACAGCTATTCAGCACACGACTAAAAGATAAACATTATATTTCCTATTTTGATAAGAAATGTTTCCAACTGAAAAGATTTAGACTTACTCTGTCATCAAGCTCTGGGGGCTCCCATACAGGGTTCAATTTGTTTCCAGAGCCATTATATTGCTGGCTTGCCTGCTAATTAGGGAAATTTGGGGGAGGTGGTTCAGAAAGCTGTTAACAAGAAGAAATAAAACCACCTCTGATAGTGTCCCTTAGAAAATAATTTCAGAACAGCTTTCAGAAGGCTGTTTTAGAAAGAACACAGCTGGCGGTGTGGGTGTCAGAGGTAGGTGTGAGTTTCCCCGTGGGGCACAGTGGGGTGAGGCTGGGAGTGGAAAATAGCCTCTGTAAAATGTAGGTACTACAGTTTTAGTGCCGTTGTCTTCCTTCTCACGCTGATGGCAACCAGGTGGTAGAACAGTTCAGAGTGGTGTGTGATTTTTCTGGCTGGCCTTCAACATCCTCCTGAGAAGGAAGGAGCTCGTATCACTTTGGGCTCACATTTCTCTCCAGGCTGAAGGTTAGAGAGGAAGCGCTAGCTCTTCAAACAGTCAAGAAAGAAGGGGGAGTGCGGTTACACACGGATCACTCTCCCTGCTGCAGGGCTTGCTCGCTTGTGGGGTTCATTAACATCATCCAACCTGCATAGCACTTTTGGGAGTATTTGAGTGTGTTTAGACTTCAAATGCATTGCAGAAAGGCTTTGGGAAACAGCTGTTTCCTAAACTTTCCTGCAATTAGTTCTTTTCTCCTGATTTTATGATGTTGTTCCTATTTCGTAGTTTCACTTCTCTTCAACCCTTTCCTAGCAAATGAAGCTGGCAAACTGCAGAAGACATCCTGGGATTCTTTTTTTTCTCCCCTTACTCTCCCAGGAAGCACTGAGCAACTGAAGGTCAATAAAGTGATTTTCCTGAATGCTCTTTTACTGTGCCCCATCAGTGCAAGTATCCTCCGAGGACATCCAGCCAGGGACACAAGCAAAGGAACGGCATTGCTTTGGATGTTGAGACCCTTTCATTCACGCTGTCCCCATGCCTGGCAGTGCTCCAGACAGATGCTTGTTCAGAAAGGTGTCTCTGTGAACGTGAGGGCATCCACAGTCCCAGTGTGCAATCAGTATTCGTTTTACATCTGTGAGATGGATGGCTCATGTGCGTGAGTCGCTGTGGTGCTTTTAGAATCCAAATGTGCTCAGTTTTTCCAATCTGTTCTTAACTGGAGTACATTTTTTTTTCTTGCACATTGCTGGAGCGTGATTGTAGGCAAAAAGCAGTGAGTGCTGTTTAGGACCTCCTGTTCCTCCACCTGCCTACCTCCAGCCCAGCACCTGCTCTGCTTTTTCAGGCTTAATTCACAAGCAAGTTCAGCTTCTGCAGCAAAGTTAAGCCAGACCCAACTCTGTAAGGACTGAAGGAAGATTGAAGAAGGAACGCAGCCGGTTTCTTCCTTTGCCAAATTCTTGTAGAAGCCTCTGTAAGGAGCAGAGAAGGCGCTGAGGGGGCTCTTTGCATCAGTGAGGCAGAAGGTTTGGGAAGGCACCATCTGTGAGCTGGGAGAGGGAAGCCCTGGGGACCGAGGTTAAGAGTAGATCCTGCAGTGCCCTGTGGAACAGCTTTGTTTCCGTGCTAATTGGGTGAAGCCCCAGGCAAGGAAATGGGAATTGAGTCCTTTTTTCCTTGAGAAGGGTGATTCTTTCCCTCTCTTATGAGAGGGAGAGGAGCCCAGCAGCTTGGAGGTGACTGTCTCCAGGAGGAGAAGCCTTTTCTGGGGAAGATCCTTGTGTCTCAGAACGAAGTTGGGAGAGAAAGAACAAGCTTTACAGAAAAGATGCAGTTTGGTGGGTACGCAGGATGTCTGTGGGCTCCTGAAGAGCAGTGCCCAGCAGAGGGAGCAAGCCAAAGACGACTCTGCCAAAATTGTGAGAAGCTGGAAGAGCAAACTGTCTCTAGAAATGTAGACAGCACAGCAGCCTGCACTGTGTGTGTTATCCAGTAGCTGCCAATCTAATAATTACTCCCCATAGCCTTTAAAATGCAGACAGCTCCCTTTAAACTCCCAACTGTTAATAGAGTTTTCCCTATTGTCTTTGCTATTCAGGCTGCTTTTGCACTGGTGCCACACTTCATCTCTGTGCCCTCCTCCATCTACCATAAAACATGTCCCATCTGTTGTGGTGATTATGTCAGGAGTTTGGCAGCTGTCCTTTCACTTAATTGTCCACATTTCTTAACATGTGCTTCCTGCAGCATATTTTAATAACAGCTCTGCAAACCGTTTTTTGAGTATCTGTGGTGGAGTGGAGGGTACCAACACAATGTGCATAGCAGGGCACTTGGTTTCTATTCACATGTTCCCTGGCTGGCATTCAAATTTTCTGCTCTTGTAACTCAAGTTTGCCCCTGGATACAAACACAGGCACAGAAAAGTGTATCTGCAGGACTACCTGGCTGGGCTCCCTGTATTGGCAGTGGAGACAAGTCCTTTCTCCAGAGGGTAATTCAGAACAGGAGCTTCGATTCGCAGCTCTGAATCTGTTTTTCCCTCTTGACCCTACAGGGAGCTGAGGCAAAGGAGCTGCCCTGTGAGGTTTCCCATGGCAGAAAGTGTGAATGCCCCAAGCTCTGACTGCTGCTGCTCTGGGAGCTGCTTCTTTCCTACAGGGACTGTGTAGGACCCTGGTATATGGAGAGGTGCTAAAACTTCTAGTTAGGTTGGGTGTGTATATCCAGTACCAACACCAGGTTATTTCTACTCTGTAGAGACATATAGATTCTCTGCCTCATAATTTTATAATCAGTCCTTCAGAATAACACTTCCAAGCCCTTTATTTTGTGGTTAAAATGGTTGTTGATCCCACATCAAAGTGACCTGAGAGTGCTGCTGGGGCACCCACCACTTAGCACTCATCCGTGAAGTGATGTGGCTGATCTGTTCAGCCAGTTCCAAGTTTATTATCTGCAGGGAGGGCTTTGCCATGTCCTGTAAGTGCAAAATCCCGAAGCTCTCCCGGGTACTCCAGTGAGTACCACTCTTTTCTCAAGTGCGAGGAAAGTGTTGTCATTTTCAAATGAGCACCTGGTTGCACACCAGACTTCTGCACTCCTTGTGTTGCGTTCCACTCTGTAACCCCCACAGGGGCATGGTTTAAATTATTGAACTAGCAAAGACGAGAAGAGCAATACAAAAATACTCTCTCAGGGTAGAGATGATAAGGAATTGCTGGGGAAGTGTTTGCAAGAAGCTGTGATCATCACTGGGAGGTCAGCTCAGCTGGGTAATCTGACCTGTGGCTGACTGTTTAAGGTCAACAGAAGATGCAGAAGCACTGTATGTAAAGAGTGTGGAAGGAAATCAGACAGAAATGGTACAGGAACTTGTTAAATATGCTAAAAGCTAGGAACAGAGAAAGATATGTCGGGTTTTGAAACTCATGTTGGGAGTTGTGAAGTTCATATTCTTCAGTTCTCTGTGCTGGGAGGAGCATACCCATAACACGTGATTCTGTGCCAGGATGCTTAGTGCTGCTTTGTTTACCTCTTTCTTCTAGATTTGCAGGGCTACTCTCCCAAATCCAAAACTTGAGAGTTCTCTTCTGGGTGCAGGGACCACTATTCAAAGTATTCTTGGGTGTGCAGCCTAGAAACTGTCTTTCTGCTTTAGAAGCTGCTCAGACCTGCTTCCAAAATATGTGAAGTGATAGTGAAATAGATTTGTTGGAGTGTTGCGGGACTGCCTCAGGAATGGTTCCCACCACAGAGCCTGCCTGTGAAACACTTCTTAATAAGGAACATAAAGCCAATGTATTTTGATCTGTGCTAGCATTTCTTGAGCGTGAGGATCTCTGGAACTTCAGGTTTTCCACTGATTTAATATGTTCTCAATTTGACAGCATGTCCAACACACAATAAATGGAGATGTCTTTGCAACTTTTCTCTTTAGGACAGTGAACTCTTGACGTTCAACATCTCCCGGCATCAGTCATGGTGGAGTGAAAACGGTCCCGGCTGTGTAAGGAAGGAGGCTTCAATGTCTGGCATCAAAGGGCTGGACAGCCACTCCTACGTCTCTGTGATAGGCTGTGCCCTGGAGTATCGGTACATCGAGGTCATGCACAGCTCCTTCCAGATCCTGATCGCAGTGAGTACATCGCTGAGAGTGCCATGGGGTAGCAGTTGTTGAGGAGATGCTCTTTGGTTTTGGTTTTTTCCTCTTATTCCACATGACTTAGTGATGGGTGGTGAAGCACGTATGGGCACATTTGTTGCGAAGAAATAAAAGGGAGAAGATCCTTATCTCCAGAAAATGAAACAAACTTAAAGAAGCAGAAGGCAGCATATTTTCTTTCTGCTGACACCAAAGATATATGCACTGAATGCTTTCATCAAGTCTTTCCTCACTGGAGTCTTCCACAGGCTTTTTAAAGTGCTCTGCAGTAATTCAGTGTCTGTGATGTTCACTGTTAATTGATTGTTTCTCCCTTGTCTGTGAACTTAACTGAAACAAAACGTCCATTGTCCCCCTTACTACTTCGGTGCTCTTGCATTTTGTAGCTGCATTAGAGTTAGCAGCCTGCATCTTCCTAATCTGCTTTGGTTTGTTACTCTGTGGTTAAAGGTTTTAAGTACAAACGGACATGGACTGGCGAAATGTTCACATTTCAGTTTTCAGTTTTGGCTTAAAAAAGAAGGATGACTTGCCCTGATTAAATGGTAAAGGATAACAAAGAGAGAAATTCCATGCTTCTGAGTGCCAAGTACTTCTCTGCACGTTTTCGGTACAACTTTCCACTGTCTTGATCCTGCATTTCCTATTAGCTGGGATGATCTGTGTGACCCAGTGAACTGCAGGGAGGGGGGAAGACTCAGTCCCCTTTCATGCCATGTCACAAAAAAAGAGGCAGACGGAGAAGCTCCTGTTTCCTGAGCTGGACGCACTCCCTGGCGTGTGTGCTGGCTGTTAATATTTAGTTCCCCTTCAGGGAAAATGATCTGCATTAAACTGTCTGAGTTGCTTCGGTGCATGTATATGAAAGAGGCAAACCTGTGTCTCCAGAAGTATAGAGCCTGTTGTCTATTTATATAAAGAGCTTTATAAAGGGCCGTTAGCTGGAATGGGATTGCTGCTGCTGAGCTGGTGCTGTTCCTGAGTTTGGTGAAACAACTGTCAGACTTTGAAGCCAGAACATCCCAGAGTTTTAAAGTGCAGGATTGTGTCACTGTTAGCATCCTTCCTGAATGCCCAAGCTGGCACCAGCCCCTACGCCCCAGGCAAGAGGTTCAGCCAACAAATGGGCCTGAGTTTGTTTGGAATAAAGCTTTGGTTTATGGCAGCTTACTAACTTAGGCACATGGCCCTGAGCTAAGTGATCACACTGATGTATAGGAGTCTGTGTCTCTGTGAGTGCTTTCTCCTTTGCTTCTTCTCAAAGGCACATGACAATATTCTCTGTGCATCTGCAAAACACCACAAAGGACCAGATGGGGAGACAGAGCGGGGAGCTATAAGATAAAATAGGATTTGGGTAAATATTTTCTCTCTCCTTGAGATTTAAGTTGCAGTGGATTTCAGAATCCTAAGCCCTGGAAATGAGGGTAGAATACTTGTACGCAAGAAAGCCATATGGGCTGAGCTATGCAGGATGAACTAATTTCTACTTGTCCTGTAATAAAGGTAGAGTATTGCAGCCCCAGGCCTGTAAGTCCTGTCAGCTTTGAAATATTCATATAATTTTGTCATGTAGCAGGAGAAATAGAGCTTTTCCTCTCTGCTTTGCTGAGGTAAGGCAGAAAGCAAGCTTTCCCACCTTTTCACTCAGACCTTCCCTGAAAACAGTCAGCCACTTCTCTCCCTTTTAAGTCTCTGAGGGTCAAACTCTTTGATCCCTGCCAGCATCTTTTTCTGTTCTCTTTATCTCATTTTAAGGCAGATTTTATTACAGGCTGCTGTCCTTTCCAGAGTGCCTGGCAGGTACTGTGCTGCACATCAGCAGGGAGATCAGATCGATAGTATGAAAAACATGACTGGGAACTTGAAGGCTCAGGGGATGCACCAAGGGACATGACCTAGTTCCCTCCTTGTCTGCCATGCATTTGAGACCAGAATAGTCAGTTCCCTGTTAAGAAGGGCAAAGGACAGGCAAAACTGTGCTTTCTATAGGTTTTTTGCTTTGCCTAATGATCTTTAGAAGTTGTGAGGTGGGGGTTTGTGGTTTGGTTTTTCTTTGGTTTGTTTTTTTTCAGATATTGTAGTGTGAGATCCGTGTTCTTTACCTGTGGTACCCAGCTGTGGACACTTTGGTTGTTTTCTGGAAATACCAATTCCTTGCGACTACTGAGGAACTGTAGTGTACCATATTGTGTACTTGGGGTGATGCTCACTGAATTCAGTCTTGCATGCCAAAGGAGAGGGAAAGCAAACCTGAACCCATATGGTGAGCACAGTGTTGGCTGTCATCTTGACTCCTGCTGACTGTATTCTCCTGCTCCTGGGTATACACTTGAAGATACATAAGGTCTCAGTCTGCTTTTGCTCTGAGCTTGTCTGTACTCCTTGAAGGCAAAAGCAACTCCTTTAATCTTGAATGCTATCAAACCTGGTTATATCAGTCACCATACAAGTAGCTGTAGGACCCAGTACAAAAATCATTCTCAATGCTTTAGTGCAGAACACAATGGAGGAAGAAGCGTGTTGTAACAACATCTTAAAGTCTGTACTGTTATAGAAATGTCACTGTAAAACTAATCCTACCAACCCACTCAGGAAATGCAACACCACCTACTTTGTCAAGAAAAAACAAATCTGCTTTGATCTTAGCAAGGATTCATTTTGCATCCCCTGAACTTGCCAGCCAGCAGGGAGAGGAGCGATTTTTAGTTTTGAAATACCTGGCATAGCTCTGGGCTGTCCATATGGTAGTTCTGGGAGTCGGGAGGGCGACGCTTTTCCTGAGGCTCCATTGAATGGGGTGGAAATTGGAAATGTCTTCCCAACCGAGAGAACTCACTGCCTGCCTGTCTGCTGTTTTCATTCAGACTGACAGGTTGGAAGGTTCCCAGGAAAGCGGCAATGCAAGCCTTGACAGCAGATGTTATGTGAGAAGCAACGTGCAAGAGATGCTTTGCTGTTGGCAGAAGCTAGATTTTCAGTGGTCATAATTGCATCCAAAGAACAAAGAAGGTTGAGGAATCAAAGGATTTTGATTGTCTCTTTTTGGCTCTCTGGTCACAATAGCTCTTTGACAAGCTTGCTTTTCACTTTCTTGTAGCAGATCTCTCTCCATTTTCTGACTTGCACTGAGGACAGCATAAACACTCCATTGGCTCTGATTAGAAGTGAAACCTAGAATACATCTGCCCTGAGGGAGGAGACTCTGCACAGATTCTCTGTGGTGGAAAAACCAATGGCAAGTTTTTTCTGTTGAGAAGAGTTGAAGAGCCCAGAATCTTCTCTAGGACAGATGTAGACTAAAGCTAAGATTTTACACAAGCAACAGTAACACCTCCTAAAACTTGCCTTCCCATCCTTCGTGTGTTTTGCACGCTCACAGCCAGCTAGTCGCTTTCTGTAGATCTTGCTGTAATTCAGTTTTTCTGGCTCCAGCTCTTTAGTCTGATGCTGCTGCTTTATGAACACTTTTCAACTTTCACAAAAAGTGAACTTCAGGTGACTGAGGGGCAGAGGGATGCACAGGCTTATGTTTTCCTTATTCCCTTTGGGCACGCTTGTCTCCTCCTGTCTATTCTGCACTGTTCATTTGCCTGCAGACTGCTTGGGACATCCCAGCTCCATCCTCTTTTGTTCGGCAGTGTGTGCATTCCCAGGCTGTCTGACAGGCTGACTGAACACACCTGCCTACAACATGTGTTTGTAATAAAAACCTTAATCGGATACTTCTGCAGCCTGTAGGAAGCTGGTACTGAACATGCAGAACAAGTAGAGAAACCGCAGCAGAGGCTAAAGCCTAAGGACATTCTTTAGGGAATTAGAGCAATAGCTTAGTGTCAGTTTACATCACTGACATTTTCCCTCCTTTTCCACCTCCCCTACATAATTTGCAAAGATCTAAGAATTATTGCTATTTCCCTGGGAACAGTAGAGCTTAAAACCCTCTTTTGTCTTGAAATCAGCAACCAAAATGGCATTTTGAGCAAGAGTGAAATTACTACCAAATTCTTGGCCTCTGTGAAACCTTCTGTTAATTGCTGCTAAGCTTGGTGATATGTGGGGACTTGATACTTCTTCATCAAGGATGCAGTCAGAAAGGAACCGTTGGTGTCTCTTGGAATCTGCTTATCCCATTCTGGTGGACTCTTCCAGTGAAAAGGACTGGACAATAGGAGCACCATTTCTCCTCTGTAGCTATATTTCATTCATAGTTTATGCAGAAGGTGAAAGTTGAGGAGTCCCATGAGTTCGTTTCATCCCTGAGGTGACAGAGGTAATTATAGTTTAGGTCAGCCCATATAAAAATGCAATTCATGTTTGGTACATGTCTCCTCTCCTTGCCACTGAAACTCTCCTGTTCCGCACAGGTCACAAGACAAGCAAAACTTCTTTGAATAAAATGTACCATAAAATGAACTATTTTTTATGGATGAAAGCCATCTAAAGAGGGAATGGTGTTTAAAACTTACTTTTGATTCACTTTATAATCCAAATCTCAAATAAATCCAGGAGATAAAAGAAATAAACAAGAAAATCCTCCACTCAAATGGAGCTGGAATTTGAGATTTAGGGGAGTTCACCTGAATCACTAGCTTATTTTTGATTTGTTTGCTTTTCTGAATGCAAAAGGTCACCTTAGTCATAAAAGCAAAAATGTGCATGGTGAGAGGAATGATGGTTGAGGGTTATGGGGCATTAATTTCTGTGCAAAACAAACTTCCCAAGTCAATCTTACTGCTTGCTTGGTGCTCCTGAACCATGAACAATTTTCAGGGTTTTAACAGGTTTCCCGTGACAGTAAAGCTGATAATCTTTCATGCACTCTGCCCATAAACTGGGCAGATAAGTAATTTTCATTGTTAATACTATCAGGAGTTCCCTGACACAGATATTGCATAACGTTTGTGTGTACATATTATAGAGTATAATAATAATGAATGGATTCAGGGCTGCCACTTTGCATGGCTATTAACCCAGAGTTCCTACTCAGAGGCATGATGGAAATCTGGGGAAAGAGAAAACCTTCCTAGAGTGCCGTTGGAATCAGGGCACGCATTCAAGATGCATCTTTCCTGCGTGAATATTTGTGTGTATGTAAATTCCATTATTGGACCTTATATCCTGCAAAATGTCAAAAGGCTGGATCTTCAAGCTACAGAAATGTTAGAGCAAGTGCAAGAATGTGTGTAAACACACTCCTAATTTGATCTGAGGGTGAGAGCAAACCACTTATGTAGGAGACCAGAGCATGCAGACGGGTGGTTAGACACATCACTAAGTGCCAGGACCGCTTGAAGCTGAAACACTCTGTTTTCCCAAGAGCACCTCTAAGAGTTGACATCGTTATCTACCACAGCCCAGCTGATGAGCGCTGATTGGTGATTTCCCCGCCGAGGCGCAAGGCAGCGGGGAGCAGCCCCGGGGCTGCCTCAG
>NW_010178550.1:26779-27456 GCF_000695765.1 Mesitornis unicolor | reverse complement strand
CCCGCCCCAGCCGCAGCCCGTCCGCCCCCCAAACCCCCTCCAAAACTACCGCAGACTCCAGGGAAAAAAAATAATTCCCTGGGTTTTCTGTTAGCACAGTACAAGCAATAGAAGAGTAGAAAAATCTCTGACTATTCTGGGTTGGGTTTCTTCGGTTTGAGGTTTTTTTGGTCTGCCTTTAAAAAGCAATGGTTCTATTGAGAGGTGAATCTAAAAGTCAGCAGGTAAAATTAGACTGGTCATTGCATGTGGCTTTGTGGTTCCTTGTCATGCCCAGAAGGATTTTTTCTTTCTTCATGAAGTCCTCTGTAGCTCATAGAAACTTAGCATGAAGCAGCCCTGGTTTCCAAAATGCACAGCAGGGGACTGAGTGAGTGCACAGAGCTACCTCTCCTCCACTGGGCCATGCTTCCACAGGGGCCACCCAAGAGCAAGGGAGACCGCTGGATTGTCTTTTGGATTATAGAAATTATAAAGGAAATGCAAGGTTTAGTGATGATACAGAAACATTCCATTTCCTTCCAACAAGGTGTGTTTCGTCAGGGAGAGCTGGAGAACTCACAAATGCCTTATAACTCCCCAGTAGAAATCTCATTATCTTGCCTTTTGTTTTCTGGTGTGATGTATTTTTCTGTCATATTAAAAATGAATGGACTCTACTTGTCAAGCCCTACCAT
>NW_010178550.1:19747-26748 GCF_000695765.1 Mesitornis unicolor | reverse complement strand
TTTCCCTAGAGTGAGTCACTGCGTGTTACATTCTAACTCTTGTTCAAAAGAACTGAGTTCACAGTGGAAAACAATAATGCCTCAGAATAACTTTACTAATACAGTTACTGTCAACCAAGATCTTGCTAAGTGGGGTGTTACGTAAAGATGTAAAATGAAGGATGGAGAGGATATTTGATTAACCGGAAGAAGGCAAAGCAAAATAAACCCCTGCTGCATCTAGGATGCTTAACTCCCATAGTACTAGAAGTTTGTTTCTCTAGCCAAGCTGAGAAACAACTTGCTACTGAAGCTGAATGAGGCAGCTGTGATGCTTTAGAGCTTCTACAAACTACAAAGGACAGACCCACCAGGCCACTTTAAATTGTTTTTTTAATATTCACTCTAGTTTTCTGCTCTAAAGACTGCTCTGAGAAATGGCTTGACATGAGGGCCACACCGTGCCAGGACAGCTGTTATTTGCCACCCTATTGTTTTACTGCTCCTTCCCTGCTTCTCTCTGGTTCCCAGGAGGTGGCAATTTACTGCTAACACATGCAATTTGTGAATTAAGACTACTGCTGTCGTCTTGTCTGTTTCTCACCATGCTCTGGCCCATTTACTTTGCAAGTCCAATGCTTGATTAGTCCATGCAGAAGTGCTTATTCTCCAAAGATAGAAATAATGTTAGAAATTGCAGAGCTAGAGTAAGACTGGGGTTTCTTTCCAATGAATTTCCGATCTCCAAGCCAAAGCTCCTAAAGATTTCAG
Organism: Mesitornis unicolor; assembly: GCF_000695765.1. Lineage (NCBI taxonomy): Eukaryota > Metazoa > Chordata > Aves > Mesitornithiformes > Mesitornithidae > Mesitornis > Mesitornis unicolor. The sequence continues at coordinate 25,998 of NW_010178550.1, read as the reverse complement.
TGACTCTGAACATTGCTGACAGTAATCACCATTTTTATGGTTAACTAAGTTTCTATTGCTAGCTGCATAAAAACTACACATCTTGTTGGTAGATCCTGCACCAAAGTAATTTCTGTTCCTTTGCATATACCCCTTATGACAGGAATACAGAGCTGAGGAGTTCTTGTCCCTGGACTTCTATTAATAAAACCTACCCTGCACATCTGTGTGTCTGTCCTATATGTAGTCACCTGTCTAAAATGCTACATAAGGCACTTTCCTGCATCCTCATCACTTCTTAGAGCGAGTAAACTTAGCACAGCAGTTTCAATGTCAACAAACCATGTTCTTGCCAATCATTCTGGCAACAGCAGGCTGCTACTCTGAAGGTGAGGATGGGTCTTGCAGCTTTTTAGGTTGGACCTCTGAGTATGCTCCCAGCAATGTCTTCCCCTAACCCTACACCTGCACTCTGTACCTTACAGCAGATATGACTTGGCTTCACCATTACAATAATGCTGCCAATTTGACAGTAAAAGTTGGCTGTTGAAGTCGTGTCAAGCAGGTTTTGACCAATCTCACACGATTGATTCTAAAATGATTTATTCTCTCTATTTTCCAGCTGGTGGGCTTTGTCTACGCCTGTTACGTTGTTAGTGTTTTTACAGAAGAAGAAGACAGCTGTAAGTATTTATCAACAGATCCCATGGCAAAGGTTTTATTAAATTTTATTTCTCTCTCAGATGTTTGTCTGTCTGGCTCAGTTGCCATCAGACTTCTTTCCATCTCTCTATCCATGTGATATGGCACTACGGACCTTTCAAGGTCCAGCTATTGTTACTGCGAGGTTTCTTTCCCCATGTCACCATGTGTTAGCTGTTGTAATTCTGCTATGCTTTCAGTACCAAAAAAAGCTTGGTTTAGGCTTCTCACTCAGACTAAGCTTTAGAGAAACGCAGTAGCTTCTTCTGTTCTCAAGCTTATATAGCTTAAGAATAATGCTAGTGAAATATTACCATTGTAACTAGGAGTACCTACAACAAATACAGCCCAGTATTCAAGTTGGCCACTTGCTGAGTATCACATGCCACAAGCTGAGGATGAAGCAGAGCATGAGATTTCTTGCCAACGACCAACCTGACCACTTAATTTAAAAGCAGAGGAAGTTCTGTAGCTGAATGACAAGAAGGGGGAAGGAGCAGAGTCCCTCATGTTCGGTACACAACTCTTTCAAGTGTCACTATGTTCACTATGATGTGTGTCATGGAAGAGCAAAGACTCGGAGGAATCACTTGGGTCTGTGGGATCTATGCAGATATCCATAGCCTGGTCCTGGGTTATTCTACCCTGCTAAAACTCCCTTTGAGACCAGTAATTTTGCAAACAAAAGAACAGATGCATAGGGTTCAAATAAATGTGAAGTCAGATTTCTTTGACAATGTGTTGGGTCTAGGCCAGTTTACTCCTGGTAAGGATCTGATTCAAAGGCTTTATATCCAAATTTCACTTCTTAAGACATTCACTGGATTTGTGCAAGTAGCTTTGTTGGTTTAAAGAGCAGTTGACATGGATTTTAGCTGATAAACAACAGCTTTGAACTGAATATTTGGAAGTATATGAAGAATGTTGATTTCACAGGAGTGAGATGAGATGCACTGGGTCTCTGACTTGTCTTCATGTTCTTCTGTTGCTTCCTATGTAGCTGAACTCATTCTACTGACTTTATTGATCATTTGTTTAGAGCTTGGCAGGGCACTTAGTGGAAGTGCTACACTATAAGTAATATATTAAAAATTACCATGTTGCTCTTCTGTTAGCTAAATAGCTTGAGATCTGAGCCTCTTTTGAATATTGTAAAGTAATAACTCAATGGAGCTCATTTTTATGGTAGGGATCTGTTAGGAGAGGCAACCACGTGGAAGGAAGCCTTATCTAGAAACACAGAGCTGTTAATTTCAGGACATATTTTTTTTTCAACTAACAAATTCCTTTTCCCTCCCAGTTTCCCAGCTTGGAGTTAAAATGCCAGCTTGAATAATTAACAATGACAAACCATCAATATTTCACACTCACAGTGGTAGATCCTTCCAGTGACCCGAACAAATTTGAGCTGTGTTTTAATTTTCTCTTCCATTTGTGGTTTCCTTTAAATGTTGCTTTGATATGCAGCATGAAGTAATTATAAGTGCTGAGGCACATTAATCAGGAAGCTCACGCTAACGTGATTTTCATGAGAAAACACAGCAGTAGGGATCTACTAATGCTGAATTGTGAGCAAGAATATTTTAGATGTGCTAATGCACTAATATATTGTGACAATGAACCACGGTTAAGGGGTTTTTTTTAAGTGATTTGGATCTTGAGTGCTTCCATAGTTGGGTGCTCGGATGATAGGACTTCAGTTTATTCAAGGTATGAGACAGTTACTGAAAACTGCAATTCTTTAAGGTTTTCTAATTTAGATGTTCCACCACTGAGATAATAGAGTTAGTCTCTGGTTTTCAAAATACTCACACATTTTCGAAAGTGGCTGAGAAAAGGTCTCACTGGAACTATCCCCCAGTTAACTTAGAACCACTACAGATTTTGCCCATTAACTGACAGTTGTTCCAAAATCACAGTATCAGCATGAAGCTATTCATCAAGGTGGAATTTTTAGGAATATGTTGTCCTTGGTGTTCTAAATATATTTTAAGAGGGTTGGTTTTTTTTCCCCTTTCAATAAATATAGTAAATATTTTTTTCTATTTTTTGTTCACTAAAAATACCCAAACTCTTTAGCTAAAATTTAAAATAATAGTGCCACCTTCAGGAAAGAAAAATAAGCAGACATTTATATAGTTAAGATGACTCTCCAGTTACTTTTAAATGGCATTTGGACTGGATAGCTTTCACACTTCCAAACAAAACGCACTAACTTGGCACCAAAAAGTGGTCTAAGCTGGATCTATTTTAATGTTTTTGCAAGGCCTACTAGGTCAGCCACAAATCACACCACATCATACCCCGACTGACCTGGCTATGTTGGCCAGCTCACTAATACAGACTTGGCCTAATTTCAGGGGAACTAAGAAAGACTTGGAAAATTCTTCTACGGTTACCAAGGGAATTTTCACTTTAAACTTTCCTTGGATACTTACATTGCCCTTATGTGAACACTGGAGAGGGGAAGTATTGTTCCTATTTGTATACAATTGAAAGAAACTGAGTTGGCAGAGGGGACGTGAAAAATATCAGAGCTGAAGATAATGAGGTATTTGCAGTTTTCCAAAGCTGCTGTTGTCCATCTTGCAGGAAAGACAAGTGGGACAAGAAAATTCCCCCTTCACTATATAACCTTCATGGGGACTGCTGTGCTGCCAACATCTCTGCTGGCACTCACTCACGAGCCATTCCCCAGTGTCCTTCTTTCAGGACATCGCTGAATGGCTGAGGCTTTGTCAGCCCCATTCTCATGTGAAGTCACAGCATAGTAGCGATGCCCAAGGAGGCCTTCTTGTTTTTCTGGAGTCTTTTGATAGCTCTCTGCTTCAAGTTTTGTGCTAGCTGAATCTCCTCCTTGCAATGCTTGTCCATCCCAAGAGATCTTGAAAAAGAGGTCTACACAGGCAGAGATTTCCACCAGGCAATCCATACCTGAAAAATCATTTTTCTGTTCTCTCACTATTTTTTGTCTTATGCCATGACATGCACCAACTTTTCCTTTCATTTCCTTTCAACTTTCTGGCCATGTTTGTTTATTTATTTGAGTTTTGATTTTTTTTCAGTTGATTTCATTGGTGGATTTGATCCATTTCCTCTCTACCATGTCAATGAAAAACCCACCAACCTTTTGTTCAAGCAGACATACCTGTAAGTATCGTCTCCTGTGCTAAGAGGCTGTGCATGCCTCAGTTTGATGGCTCAAGGGTGCCACAGGTTTGGGTTTTTTTCTTCCTTGCAGGTTGATTTCTCCAGCAGGCTTTTCAGGCATGGAAGGAATGAGCAAGCAGACACCAGAAAGGGGTGAAACCATCTCTGCTCAGCCCCAGGTTGCCGGGGTGATGTTGGTGTTGCCACACTTGGCTTATGGCAGTGTTGTTTGCTAGGAAGCAATAGGGCCGGCTATGGGATGTTATTGTAAACAAGCTACTGGATGCCTTTTCCTTGAAGAAAGCAAAGAAAGGCTTTTCAGCAGTGAATGGTGCCCTTGCAGGTAAAGGTAGGAGCTGTGAGGAGAGAAGTCAGCCTCAGTGGATGCTGAGGGTAAACCATAGTGATAGCAGAACATGGTTCTCAGTCTCAAGGTTAAATTGTGGTCTGTCAGGCAGAGTGTCAAGGACAGGTCTCTACTGTAAAGGTAAAGTTTATGCAACATTTAGTTATTTAAGCTGTATTTCAGCTCTGTGTTCAGTTATAACTGAACTCTGGCCTATATATCCATGCAATTTCGATCACTGGCCAGGCCACGTCTTTTTCATCCTCCAGTAATCCTCTCATGGTAGTGCCACAAAATTTGACTCTGTCTTGGGTATTCTCCCTGTATCTGCTTGTACTTTTAGGGAAGCCGTAGTGTACAAAGCTAACATACAAGTGTGTTAAATTAAACTGAGCACTAGATGGTTTGTATGCAAGATGGCACAGGTTTGCTCCTAAGATTTAATTATTTTTTTTTTAAATTATGTTGCCTACAAGAACAGAGGCTTCTGTGTGTGGTGCATCCCAAGAGTCCAGCTGAGAGCAGGGAGCAGAAAGGGGAGTTGTCCCCAGCAGCTCCTCTCACACCACCAATAGAGATCTATTGTTCAGTTCCAGCTTCTGCTCCCTGATAATCCCTTCCCACTGCTGAAGGCACAAGATCACACTTTCACACAGTTCACTTAAAAGCTGGTTCTTAATGAGATTCTCAAACATAAAAGCCACTATTCTCCATTTAAAGCAGCAATACAATGTGAATTTTTGATACTCCTTAAATCAAGCTGCAAGAAGGCAGTTCAACATGCAGATATTACTTAAAGCAGCTGCTAGGGGAGGTTGCTTTTGGAGAAAAAATGTTACCAGAAAGTCCTGCTAAAAAAGGAGGATGTGTGAGGATGGGGGAGAAAAGTGGGGCGAAGGTAAGAAAAACTGCCTCCAAATAAATTTGTAGATGTGCCCCTCTAACATAATATGGACTTACTACCCACTTTGCCACTGCAGCATGTCACATAAGACCAGGAGAACAAGCCATTTTTGCACTTCAATTCCCTGTAACTTCGGGGGTACAACAGCATTATTAGAAGGGATGCTACAGGAGATTAAATATTGATTTCCCTCTTATTTTGTCACAGTTGGATAGAATTTTCCATAGTCTGCAGAAGTTGTGGGGCTTTAAGCAGCTCCCTGATTTGCTAGCCTGATAAAGCAGTGTGCTGAAGAAACATCACACTCTTACAGTATGGGGCTTGGGCTGTTTTCTTCTTAAAATGACAAATTCTGTTTGTGAAAGAAGCTAGTACTTCATAAATGAAGTTTTCCATTTGGGGAAACTGTAATACAAAGAGAAGACGGCAATGTAAAACTTCCTTACAAGGGTCTCAATAAGATGGTAAGCTACTAATGAAGGCCACAGATAAATTTGTTCTTCAGACTATCACTTACCTATTGACAGCTTCTGTCAGCACAATATAACATTTATTTCTGGCTAACAGGTGATGAAAACAGCTGCTGAGCAGTAGATAAGGTGACCATCTATAAATTTCACAGCAACCATCAAATACCAATTTATTTATTTATTTCAGCCTAGCTCTTGCCTTTCTTCCACATGTATGAATGGGAGTGAGAGGAGAAACTTTTACTTGCTTCTCAACCAATAATGCCATGGAGTTTTGCAGTCTGGGGCACCAAGTGCCAGATGCCCTTGTTCTGCTGTGAAAATCATTTCATGATGACTGAAGGCATTTTTTTTTCTTTTTTTATATCCTGTTCAAGAAGATGCAAAACAACAAATACACCTAACTTTTCAAGGTTAAGGTTATAGAACAGCTAGGGGTCAGGAACATGGACTTCGTTTTTAACTCCTTTTTGTTGAAGGAAATGCTGAATGAAACAAAATCTATCCTACAACTGCTATTTTGGACCTAACTGCAACCATGAACTTTCATTTTAGGATGGCATCACCCCATTGTCAGTAGCCAGCTGCTCTCCCCATAATGCACTTACCCTGTTTCCACAATAACAGGATCACTTTCCTTCATTCCCTAATGGAATTATCCTATTCTCTCCAGTTTTATCTGTCCTTTTCTGAGGAGATC
>NW_010178550.1:0-19716 GCF_000695765.1 Mesitornis unicolor | reverse complement strand
CTTTCCTCTCCTCCCAATGTGCCCTTTCCCTTGTCCTGGCTTGCACTTTTCCCTAGTCTCTCTTCATCTCTCCAATTTTCAGATTTTCATAGATCTGAAGGCCTGACAGAACAATGACATTGACCCAGACCAACATGCAGAGCTTAAGTCCAAGACCAACCCCCATAACATCCATATCAAGATGCAGCCTATGAGTTAGATAACTTTTAAATATGCTGTCACAGTTCAAAGATATTACAGGGAGGCTGCTGTGTTCCTTGGCAGTCTACTGCAGTGGTTATCAGCTGCTAAATCCAGTATTCGAAATGTACATTTCAACAATGAAATTCTACAAATACAGTTATTTCTATTTCAGGTTCCACAAATGCTTCTGTTCTACATTTCATTGACTTGGGGGCTGGGGGTGTTGATTGTGATAGTTCCTATTTCAAGTCACAAGCTTAAGTAAAAGACTCAAATGATCATGCAAAAAATTGCTCCAGAAGTTTTACTGTGTAATATAATTACCCTTAATCTCCCTCCTACTTACCAATCAAGGCGCTGCACTAATTATTTAATAATAATATATTAGGATTCTTGGAAGAAGATATGCTAAAGCCCTCAGTGCATGAGTTTCTGGGCCAAAGTACTTAGACAAAGGAAAATAAATCACTTATTGAAAGCCAAAGTTATTCTCCTGAAGCCAAAAGGGAACCTTTCCAATGAGCTTTCAGGAATAAATGGCTGAACTCTTACCCTCCTCCTTAGCTAAAGCTCAAATTCAGGCCATGCTTGCTTGCACCACTGTCTCCTCTCAGGCTGCACAGAACAGGACATCAGCTCCTGGCTGCTTTTGTTCACTTGCAGCAGAATTCTCAGCATTGGAGGCAAGGAAGCATTCTTGCACTCATAACTGTGGAAGGGTTAACCACGACAGCTTTGAAGTTTCTGACTAAAGCCCTTATCTCCAAGTACCTGAAATACCTGCCAAGGCAGCAGGAGGCCCAGACCATCACCATCATTTGTCAGCACTTCCTGCCTGCTGCATCCAATCTTTTGACATCACTCCCTGAATTTGTTTCAGACAGAAGCACTGTGGCACTGTGCAATCTCAATTAGAAAGCAGAATAGCCACAAAGCATGACTTTGTACATGATTTAGTGCTAAATCAAGAACTCACTGGATGACAGGAGGTAACCTCTGTTTATTTAAAAGATAGAGAAATGGGCAATAGACCTTCCTGCCTTTTAAGACTGTATTCATAAGGCCAAGCAGTGAATTGCACAGTTGCAAGGCTCCTGTCCATCAGATCTGTGATCTGGGACCCCAAGTACTACATTACATTTATGGCTTAAGAGCTTCAATTTGATTTTTGCTGTGTAGCCAGATTTCCCTGGTCTGCTTTCCTCAGATCTTGAAAGGGCAATAGGGTAACATGGTGTGTGACTTTTATCAGATGTAGACTTCAGTATTGACAAGGTAGCAACAGGAGGTATTGGCAAATGGAATGATCCAAGGCTCCAGTTGGTGATCACTCACTTTAATCCTCCCTAATCAACTCTTTAGTGGTGCCGCCTGTCTGCTAGCCATAGGCATGAAGCAGCTGTGAGGATGCAGCACTAAAGGATTAGAACCCATATAACAATCATCCACTTACAGGCTGAAAGTGGGTTCTTCAGGAGATCAACCGAAAACTGGTAGGTGCAAGTACACAAATAACATTCTTCAATTAAAAAAATAATGATAATCAATACATCAGACTGAAACACTGGGGCAGAGGGAGGGGCAAAGAAACTAAACTCCTTTAGGATGGTTTTCCCTCTGCCCCCTCCAAACTTTGTTTGACAACCAGAATACTTTACAAAGGAAACATTTACTTAAACAGGAAAAAAAAAATTCCACTTTGTTTTGAGGAAACGACAAATACAAAACAAAATGCTTCTGCTTTTCTTTCTAGGTAGACTTTTTCCCCCAAACAGTTTGCTGAATATCAACAGGAATTTGCAAACTATTTTGATCAGCCTGAAGCTGCATGTTTAAGAGGTGATGTTTTAGCTGAAAACATTCACTCATCTTTACTGCTAGCTGCAAAAGTAGATCTGCTTATACTGCTGCATCTACACAAAAAAGCACATGACCACAGTTTCAAGAAGCTACATTATTCTAGAAGTGACCCCTAGCTTTTAAAACTCCTAACCAAATTTTATGCAGCTCCAAATGCTGAGGACACATAGATCTAACACTTTGGCTCATACCTATTCCTTAGCCTAACTGCAGTATATTCAGGTCTGCTATATGCATAGCATTCTTTCCAGACTTGAAGACTGCTTAACCACATGACCTCTGAGCTCTCAATCCTATTCCTCATCTGTAGTCAATCATATTTAAAAAACCAGAACAGGAGAAGAAAAAAATATCAATTTTGTCCTCATTACTTCCACAGCATTTGTTATCTTCAGTAAGCAACTTAATACTTCCTCCACATTCATGCCCTGCCTTCACTTTTTTCTCCCCTCCAGGCCTGCGTAAATAACGAGGAGCCAGAGGATGGATAAACCTTGCACTCCACCATCAAAGGTGCTACAGGAAGCAATCCCCTGTGGCCTGGATCTTTGGCAGAGGAAATGCAGGATGGTGACCTCCATTCTATTTTTCATTCCTTGTCTTTTCAAATGCAATGAATGTACATTGAAGAATGGCCACACAGTTGGTTTTTAATTCTCCAAGTGCCCTGACGAACCATTCCTACCATAGTCTGGTGGTATTAGCCAATAGATGGCACGGGCCTGAAGACCTCGGGCAGAAGAAGTCTCTCCAGAGATGCAGTTGAAGTTGGAGCTGCTTCCTTGTGCCATGGATCCATAAAGAAGGAAGCACTGCAAAACACCCTGGGACATTTCCTATGTTCTGTAGTTAGCTTCTTCCCCTTCTCCTTTCCCTTGTTCTGAAAAGAGCCTAAAACCCCTAACACAACTTCATTTCCTCCCTGCCTGTATAGAACTAGGTGGGGGCTATTTACATTTGAGTTTAGTCTTTTTGGTTTATTTTGGTTTTTTGTTTATAAGTTATAGATGAGAACTCTTCCCTTCTTCCCCACTGTCCATCCAGGACTCCCTTCCTCATTCTCTATCCTTTAGACATGGTCTGCACCTTAGCAGTAGGCATTTGTCCTGGAATTCAGTGTTCTGTGACCTAACTCCTATAATCCTGAACGGCTAAAAAACTAGTACAAGCACCAAATCTTTACTCAGCATGGAGCTTAGCCCCATTTCAACATGCCAAGCCATTCCCAGAGCAGCTGCAGCTTGCTCTTGGTTTGCCTATCTACATTAACTTAACACTGGTGTAGTCATATACACAGCTGAAACCTGCTGCAAGACACTGGAAAATGCCTGGTTCTTCATGGATCACAGATGTTTCCGTAGCTGCCCCCTTCACCAACCAGCCACGCTTATTCCAGGCACAAGCCTGGCAACATCCCGATGGAAGGAGTTTTTTTGTGACAGGATAGTTTTGAGGGGAGGGAATGGGCTGAAGGAAAGGGGAAATATAAATGTAATTAAGTTGCATTAATGAGCTGCAGCAATTAATTAAAAAACCCCAACAAACAACAAAATGCAATGTCAGTTTTGTTAGCTATGTCTCCCAGCATGTTTAGTGTCAAGTGGAGAAAGAGCAGTGGTCAGCCATCCATGGCTTCTTTGGCTGATATGTTCCAAGTGCTGTTGTAATTCTTTGTCTTGCCTAATCTGTTTTTGAGTTTACTTGGCATTTTTGAGGAACGCTTTTCAGAAGAGTCACACTAGATGCCATGCTAGGGAGGAGAAGTGTGAGGGCAGAATTAAAGTAAATAAAAACATTAAGTGCTAAGTCAAAGACAGAATGATGCACCTTTCTTTGTCCCATTCCAAAGGGCCCAAGAAGCAAAGTTCTCTTCCATGAGCTGAAAAGTTTAAGCACTAAGACAACATTTTTTGTTTCTGTGCAACTTCCATTCCAAGTACTCCCTGCAACCTAACATCCTGAGTTCTGATCAGGTGCAGCTGCAAGAAAAAATGTCTTCCTTAAGTTGTTGGGTTTTGGGGGGGTTTATTTTTGTTTGGTTTTTGTTTGTTTGGTTTTGTTTGGGTTTGGTTGGTTGGTTTTGGGGTTTGTTTTTGTTTTGTGTTTGTTTGCTGTTTTTTTTCCCCTCTTTTTGCCAGTAGAAGCCACAGCTTCTCACTGAGCAGAACAGACAACTGACAGTTACTGGCTTGATATTAGTTTCATAATTTGAGGGGAAAAAAAAAGCTCAACCCTCTTTAAAACAGTGCTGCCTGAAAAAACATAACTACCTCCCTTAATAGTCAATACTGTGTTACTACCAAGTTAAAAATACAGTAGAACACAAGCTACTATACCATTTAGACACTACACACAGGAGTGCACATACACCATCTCTTAGCACTTTTTCCACCTCTTCTTCAATTTGGTTCATTTCTGTATTGCACTCCTTCCTACCTGCCCACCTGATGTTCCCTGGAAGGGCAGAAAAAGGAATAGGAGAATAAATATCCTCTAGTCACAGATTTTTCCATGAAATACTTCATTTATATAGGGCTTTTGAAATTAATCTTCCCTTTCTTCATCATAAAACACTGACTTTACACTTTTTGGTTTAATACTATTTCTTTCCCTGAGAAAGAAGTGTTGTCCATCAGATACTAGCATTCTTTATTGGCCTTGTTTGAGAGTAACCAAAATTCAGCACAGGTGGTGGAGAAAGCAGTTTCAGCTCTGAACAGCTGAAACATTACACTGGTAGTTTCAGGAAGGAATTCTTCTAGATGGTAGTACACAGTCAGAAGGAACTCTGAATTATTCTGAGGTCTGTATACTTTTACCACTATTATCTCTCCAACTGACCAAGCCTTGACATCACATGTACTAAAAAAACTGATCAAAACCATTTACCAAGTACTCTAAAGAGACTAAGCATCAACCTCTGCACTTAATGGCATGCCTCTTGACTTTAATACACACTAGTAAAGATGAATTAAATAAATACAACTGTAATGACCGAGTAGCTTCATAACTACCACCCTGTGTTATGACAAACACAGGTAATTAAGTATCTTTCAATAGAAGTAAAATAAAGGTTCAGGTAAGCCTGTAATATGTAGTATCAACAATTGCCATAAGTCATCAAAAGAAAAAAAAAATCAGTCTGAGAAGAAAGAAAATAAGACAAACTGCCAAGGGTCATATCCCACACTTAATTACCTCCTCTAGTTTTCATTAGCAGAGACATTAATCCTTCATACTCTGACAACTCTTCCTCCTGGTCTGCCTGTGTCACACATAACAGAAGGACTACAAGGCCACACCATGGCCGCGTTCTGTTAGGGTAGGGACTCCCAGTCGTTTGCACCTCCAATGTGCTCTAAGAGTGAGGAGCTGCTGAAGGTTTTGCTCGGGTGGGTTCCCTTATGGCCAGGTTCAGAGTGCCCTCTATTGGGGATAGGCATCACTGGGGATACTGCTAATCAAAAAATAACAGGTACCTGTTTCTAAAGGCATCTTCCCATAGAAAAAACAGCTCCCCCCTTCCAGATGTGAAAAAGCCACAATTTTCAAGTGTTAAATAAAAGAAGCCCAGAAATAGCTGGTATATTTGCAGCCTTGCAGTCCTGCTGATGCTCAGGCTTCCAGCCACACTGAGCTGAAGTTTAAGAGGAAATGCTACTACTCCAACACTGACCTGGTTTTGTTTTCCCTTCTCAGATTAGCACATCTACTTAAATGTAAGCTTTTGCTTAAAATAAAATAAAACAGAGGCAAAATAACGCAAATAATAGTTTGAACTGACACACCTAATTGGGCATGGTGGTGCAATTCTGTTCCCTGTGAAAGCTGCTGTCTGGCAAAACCCCACCAATTCCTCCAGGAGTTGGAGAGTTTAAACTGTTCAACTAGTAACTTCTCTCACCTTTGCCCAAAGCTGTGTTAATATTACCTTCTTCTGAAGGGAAAGATGAAGGTATCTGTCCTCAAATAACTCACACCTCAGAGTTACTCAGAGTCAAGCCTATAAACCTGTTCAGTACCCAGGATTGGAACCAAACAGAAGCAACTCCAGAGCCAGTGCTCCAGTCTCCACAGATCTGTTTAAGAGCCATGTACCAAAACTCTGCATCAAGTTTAGGTGTAGAATTATTCCCTACTTACACAGCTTTGTGTATTGGGTCCTTATTCTCCTGCATCCTTGCACCTTCTTTTGCTGTTAGAGGAGTCTGGAGGATGCACATGCTGTCTCATGACTTCCAAAGGAAGTTAATGGATGGCAAGAACAGTTACTTCTCTCACTTGTGCCCACATAACACTCAAGGACAGAAGTTCAAGTGATCTGAAACCTGATGCTCCTGTAACATCTTAGGGCACTACCACACCCTGTTCCCCAGTAGGGCATTACACTGGAATCAGATACGCAGACCTTTGGAAGATAAACAAAAGAAAAATTTTATTTTGTGAAAAAGAACAGTTAAATTTAAAAAAACATACTTCCATTCCCTTGCAGCTAACAAGCTATAGTATTGACAAAACTTTCTCTTTCTGGTTACATGATAGAATGTTCCATTTAAAATTAGAATCATCAGTTTAGCCAGCAAACAGAAGTCCTAAAAAGGTAAGTTTCCATAGTTACCTTCTAGTAGGATGGTACACAACAGCCAGGCTCTGGAAGAAGCTTCCAGGAGATCTAGTGACCCTGACCATCAAAGAGCCTTTAAAAAACCTTCTGTTCAGGGAGGTCAGCTGAGAGTAAGTAGGTTGGAGAGTCTACTATAGGCCAGGCTTTTCACTCAGTTATGTGGATTTGAGTATTACCAAAACATTCTGTCAATTGTTGAAAGTTAAATGAGGGGTGGGGGAAAAGACAGCAAAGAGCTCAGAAGAAAAAGCTATGTCTTCCCTTCCCCACAATACATTGCTGCCAAGTATTCTGTCTCAACAGAATGCATTTCACATAAAAACACGCCCATTTTGACACAGACAAAGGAAGCCATCAACCCTAGGAGCATAATCTCTAAACTTCTAAATGAGAAAGAGCCCTTGATTTCATCACAGAGCAGGGATTCATTTGAAAATGCAAGAATTTGGAGAAGGAGAATCTCTGTCAATACAGCCTCTTTTTGGAGGAAAAAAGAAACTAGCAGAGTTTTTCTGGAGCAGTCCTACAGCAAGATCAGCAAGAGCACAGCAAACCAGCAACTCTTACTAGAAACACTGTACATAGGAAGCATATTTAAGTAAGTTGTTACATTTATGCCAAGCTACCCTGCAAATAAGATGGCTCCAGCATCAAACTATTTACTTATTTTCTTCCTCTGCTGTGTTATGAATGAGTTGTATAGACTTATGTCTTTCCCCTTAGGCATATCATGGTTCAGGACATGAAAGTCTTCACACTTCCCCGGATGACCGCTCTGCAGATAGGACACAATCTCAAATTGAGGGCACATTCTCCACAAGCTACCAGGTGGCCACAAGGAACAAACACAACAGACACATCTCTGTCCATGCACACTTTGCACATCTTTTCCTCTTGCAGCCGTCGGAGCTGTTCTTCTGTGCTCATCCGAGACTCATCTTTACCAAAAAAAGAAAACAAAAAACCCCCAAACTGTTAGTGTTACAAGAACCCCAGAGTGCCAGTCCTGCCATCTTCAGAAGTCACACTGTAAGTTGCTCATCATTTTGTTCAGAGACTGACTGCAAAGATGGCAAAAGTACCTCTCAGGCAAATTTCATTTTAAAAAAACCTAACCAAAACAAAACCACAGCTATTACAGACTGTCTCACCTACACACAATTCAGCATATCTACACATGCTGGACCGAGCAGGGACAGAGATCGACATCTTTTTATCATAATACATAAATTACCCCTAGCAAACCAAGTTTTTTTTGTATAACAGCTTGCTTCACAGTAGAACTCTAATTCCTGAATAAGGATCTCTATGTTCTGTTACCATTCAAGCTATCTCACATTCTTCTTCAGGATTAAAATTAATACAATGACCGCTGATACCATTACTATAAAAACCATCCCAATTATGCCTAGGCTCAATTTCACCACCACTGTCAGCCCAGTGCACCTGATTCCTTTTGTTGCACAGCTGGCATTTCTTCTCTTGAACTTGATGTTTCAGTCTCTCTCTGAACAGCATCTGTATAACCAGGAAAGAAGATGGCATTAAATGCTACCCCGTTCCTCCCTCTTCAGACAGTGCTCTTTAAAAACATGAAAAATCCCAGATTTCAGCAGCCTTGGATCAAACACCTCTTGATTCCACTGTTAACTGCACACACTCAGTCTGGTAAAGCTGATGTTCTCTATGGTGCTTTAGTCACTGTGTACATTCCACATCACACCGTGTCCTCAAAGTTGGCTTATCTATCAGACAGCAGGAACCATCCTGCTACCATTTAATCACACTTGATTTTGTGGAAATTTATTTTTTGTCTTAACTAAAGAAATGGCAGATCACAATATGGAGACAAGAGCTTTGCAAAGCAGGCTGGCTACCTGAGAAAGCCTGTGTGGATTTGCATCTTCAAATGAACTTCACTTAGCAAACAGACTCCACAAAACACATAACACAAGACAGACCTAGATCAGTTAAGGAGAATACATATTAAAGCAAACAAGAAGTATTGCTATTTCTGATCAAATCACTGATTCAATTTTAAATAGGCTTGGAGTACTCATCCATCCTAGAAGCCTTGCTTCAGACAACTGCCTCTGTCTGCATCAGATGTGAATTGGTGCACAAGCCTCCACATTGTGCAGCTGCCTGCTACTGCAGGTCTAAGAGCAGCAGAAAACACTGAGGATTATCTACACCACAGCCTATTGGAGGCAGATATAGTTACTGATACCCCAGTAATCACAGTTCCTTCAGATTTCTTTAATGCAGAGCCTCATTCTTCAGCCTCTCAAAAAAAGGCAGGCTTGAGTACATTACTTTTAAATCCAGCCTAGGAAGAGAGAAAGCAGACCCACAAGACAACAGTGCCCAAGATGAAGTGAATAAGAGGGTAAATATCCACCACCAACGTGGTCATGTGAGTCAGGCATACCTCTACTTTCCTCTGCACTGCTGCTCTTTTCCCAGTCTGGCTGAAGCAGATCAGAAATCAGTTCAGACTCAGAAAGGTAGAAAGTCCCAGTCAGTATGTATTTATTCTCTACCAGGTTAGCCACCCAGGTGGGGTCAAAGCCCATCTGCAGGACATTCTGCACTATGGTAAACTGTTTCAGAGAAGGAAGAGCCTGCAACTCCCAATTCCTCAGAGGATCTGTAAAGCAGTGAGCAGATACTTTACAAAAATGCAAAACTTTGGGCAAAAAGTGTGCCACTCCCTGAAGCTGATATAAAATGGCTTTAATTTATTCTAGAATATTCCACAAACTATCCATCTAGCTAGATCAACATCCAGATTTATAGTTTTTACTTTCAATTATGACTTACAAGAAAGGCATCAAAAGCCATTTCATAAGAGCCAAGAAACTAATTTTGGATGGTTTATTCTAACGTATCAGTGAACCAAGTTTCCCATGTCTGGCCCCAGTCCAGAATCCTTATCTTTGTTTTCACATCCCAGAACTGAAGTCTCAAAACTGCTTTTATGAAGATGAAGTGGAACATCCTAATTGAAGTCTCTCCTACCTCATAATCTAGCTCAACCATTCATCAATAAAGACAGAAGTGGGAAATTCAGCTGGCAGCCTGTTCAAAGGCTTAAGTCTTTCTTAAGCTCACCCTATCGGATAGGCTCTTAAACAGAATGCGAAAAAAATCAGTTTTCCACAGTTACAGGAGCCAATTTTCACCTACTTAAGTTTCCAGGAACAACTGATGAATGGCAATAGATCCCCAGGATCAACACTTTCCTGAATAACTAAATCCTCTAGCTGTTCTCTAGTCTCCTATCAGTTATGTTTAAAATGCTGTAGTATGGAAGACTCCACAGACATACAACATCAAGAGCATGGACAAGTCAAAGGAAGGTTAGACAAGCACCCAAAAGTCACATGATTATGCAGACTAGCTAAAGGTCTCTAGTCTTAGACTAAGAGGCCTCACAAGAGCAAGTAATTTTGCTTCTTGTACTAGAGACTATTTCCTAAAAAAAAAAAAAAAGTGAAACAGCTTCTAGAATACCAAAACATCTCTCAAACACCTTGTCTACAGAGCGCACAGTAGCTGGGGTGAGATAGAAGCAGCAAGACTACACCACTTTCAACAGAAGCCAAAATATCATGTAATTATAGCACTGACCTTGGGAAGCGGAAAGATCTTGTTCGGTATGAACCCAGGAATCTCTCTGAAAATGTCAGAAGACAGTCACAAAAGAGAAGCACATGTTCAACACTCCCCCATCTACCAAACTCCCATCCACTACACACAAAATATTGATGACTCACTGGAGATAGCAGGGTGCTAGAAAAGGACTCCTGAACACTGCTAACAAATTCTCTCCCCTTTGACAGCAATAAAAAGTCACACCTAGAAGCAGAAACAGTTAAATACATTAGTACAGGGTATCAAGTAAGAGTAGCAGTTGTAGTTTGACTTTTAAAGCAAATAAATCCATATATCCATACAGAAAGAAAAATCTAGAACCAAGCTAATAACAGAGCCTGGAAGCAGTGTTTATTATCAGTATACCTGCATCTCATTTGTCTCTCAATTGGGAGTAATTCTGTCTTATGGAAGAAATCAATATGGAATGCACACAATCTTTTGGCCTTGCTTCAAGGGACATTTGTCAACCAAGACTGACTTACCCTGGATACCATTTGGCATGTTCCCTCCAAGGATCATCTCCAAATGACCAGCTCCTCACACCTCCACCACAGTAAAAACACCTCACTACATCACCTTGTCCTGAAAAAGACAAAGAGATTTGGCATCTGAGACACTGTACGTTCCACTAGCCCTGGATGAGAACCTGGGGAAAGATTCAGCACAGGGCACAGGCTACCAGACAGAGTGGATGAGCACATGACAATTTACTAATGCTATACAAGTTGTATAGGGGCAGGAAATCCGATGAGAGTTTGAAACGGAGCTGCAGCTGGTTGAGATAATTCCAGAACTGGGTCACAAGCTAACAGGCAGCATACATGTGAGCACCGCAGCTCCCATGTATGCACATACCTATCCAGTCCCTTCTTGCCTGCATTTATAGCAGAGCTGTAATTAATTATACCTATAAACATGCTTTGTTTCCTAACCACAATCTGCCCTAAGCAGCAGCAGGCATGGTCAGATGACATACACAGCTTTCATCACCTAGGTATAAGAATTTGGCACAACACGGCCCCAGGCTTCTCATCCTGCTACTGTGCTTCTCTTCACAGAAATGATGGAGAAGAAAAGTTACAGCCAAACACAGTGAAGAATAACTGCCTACAAATGCCCTGCCCTAAGGGCAATGAAACAACATCAGTAAAGGCTGCCAGTGAGTTCAAGTCAGAGACACTATCTTCCAAACACTCTCATGTTAGAGCACTGTGTGGCTTAACTGGAGTGCTCAGTTCCTGAGCTGTCCTGCTTAAGGAACAGCAGAGGAGCGCCATGTCAGACTGCTGCTGCCTAATGAGTCCCCAGAGCCTCTGTGCTGGGCTCTCAAACAGCTGCTCTGCAAGTGATTAACCAAGCCCAAAGCAAAACACAAAGGTTTTTAGCTGCAGACACTGCTTTATAGTTTATTCTGTGTTCCTGGCCATGCTGGTCTTGTGTGCTTTAAAAATTAATAAGAAAAAAGCAGCAGGTAAGCTAATATGCCTATAATACTCTTCTATTTCGGCCTGCATGCTGTTTAGTCCCTGCTGTTGTGCTCCAAGTAGGCAAGTACAGATTCTTAGTATTAACTGGATCCAGGTTATGCAATTTGAGTGAAAATCTTACAGAAACAGAGACATACTAGCAAACTAACTAGTCACTTCTAACTCAAGCTAAAAGAACCGAAGGTCAGTTATTTAGACAGACTTTCCTACCTGCATATCTTTCACTGTGTTGCATCTCAGATTTTTCCAGCTATCACAACATTTAAGGCTGGTTTTCCCATTCTTATCTTTACCAACTAGTACTTAAATAAGGGAGAAAAAGCAATTCAATTTTACTTCAACAATGAGAGCGTGAGGCATTCAGGATGCACAGGTTTCTTTCTGCTAAAGGAAACTGACCCTGCCTGTCACTTCCTTCTGTGTCTCTGATGTGCAAATACAAAACTAATAGATTCCTTCATACGGAAGGAGTCATACTTGTAATGCACAGAAATATCACTACATTATTAGCTTTCAAAAAACAGAAGGATCTCCCCAGTTTTTAATTACAGTCAAGCATTCTGTAAATATTTCCTCTGACAGGTCAGCCTGCGGAGTACTTCAACCTATTATCTAACCAGCAAAGCCTTCTCAAGAGGAAAACAATGATGTTATATTGAAATTCACATGCATATAACAACAAGGAATATTGCTTATTTTCCTCCAAAAAAATATATTTTTTATTTCTGTATTACAAAACCAAGGTCCTTATGGCAACAAGCCACAGCAACAGCCAAATGGACTGACTAGCAACAGGTTTCACTTAGATTCATATTTTTTTGAGAAGAGAAGGCTTCAGTGCAAGACACAGCTTATACAAAACATTACATACCAAGTAAGTGCCTCAAGTCCTTTTAGAAGTGCAAGTAATAAATAAGTTCAATGGATCCTAAAGCACACACTTCTCTGCCAGTAAAACATCTGTTTAAAACATAGCCCTTTTTCCACTCCTGCTGGAAGTGACTTGCTAGTGGACACCTCAGTACCCAAACAGGAATTAACATGGAAGTGAATTCTGCACAAGCAGCAAGTGAAACAGCACAGGCTGAAGGAACGATACGATTTCTATCTACACCACACAGACTTGCAAGTATTTGTGCAAGCAACAAAACGCAGTGACACTGCCACAAGTTAATTTGAATAAAAGCTAAAAACTTTTCCCTGAAGTACCCACCTGAGTAAAAGAATCCTGCTCTAGCCAGTTGTTCTGGATGTATGTCAGTATATTGCGGCCAGTTCCGAAACGTAGATAGTCTCACCTCCTCCGTTAACATCTCTGGGTGTTCTGGTTCATTGGGCAGGGCTGTCTCCTCACTGCCTATGCCCTGCAAAAGACTGAGGAACTGCCCATCCACAGTGTCAAAGATTTCCTGAAGAGGAAGCATCTCTTGGTTCCCAACATCCTCACCACAAATGAATCTACAGGAAGGGAAGAACTTCAGGTGCTCTACTATTGGGCAGTCACCAGGTCTCCAGTCCATCAGGACACCGCCACAGCAGAAACACTGCACTTGATCTCTCGGACCCACGAAGAAAAAGCCAGCCTTGACCAGATCTCGGGCAGACACAGGTGAGGTGCCCAGCCATTGCCTAAAAGTCCTCAGTCTTTTCGCTTCATTCCTCATGCTGCATTCAAACAGCTGACAGCAAGCTGCCCCAAGCTCAGTCTCCTCTGATGGTGTCGCGTCCCCCATGGTCTTGTTCTGAAAGAGAGGATGAGATAACCCAGAGCAGTCAGCTGCATTCCCGGTGTCAGGCAGCACTCCCCCTGCGTTATTTGTTCCTCATCCCCATGCATATTCCGGAAAGCTCCTGGTCTTGACAAAGCTGAGCTTGTTTCAGAATTGCAGCCCAATCAGAGATCTGGTGCTTCTGTACTTTGCTGTTGAACTTTTGCTGAGCCCTCACCGGCATCTGAAGGGAAGAGACTAGCACTTTCTGAGCCCCTCTGCCAATTTACAGGCGAGATGCTTGCAGGAACAGATAGTGGAGGGTGAGGGCAAAACCTATGCTGCCTCCCTAGCTAAGCCAATCCAACTTTCAGCATCTGATCTGTGTGATAAATGCCCAGCCATTTTGCACAGCCTTTAAATTAACATTAAAAAGACTTTGCTTTTTTTTCTTTCCCGTAAAAACAGATTTAAGAAGGCATGTCATAACAAAGCAGAGACACACCCAGTGCCTCAATGTTCAGTTTACAGCCAAGCACTGCACAGAAGAACAGTAGATTTTCCATAACCTTATTATGCTAATTAGACAGTAACTATATAGAAACGTCTCTATAATAGAGAACTTCTCCAGGACACACTCTCAAATAATTAGGTCTGGTTTCTATAGAGAAGTGTCCTTAAATCAAAGGCAAGATGTTTTCTGCCTGTGCTAGTTCTGTGCAAGAGGAAGAGGGAAATTAAAGAAGTTTTTGAGTGCCCAATTATCCAAGCCCTCATCTTACTTAAAGTAATAGTCACAAGTAAGCTAAATTGCAACTCAGCTACTACTTCTAGTACTTTATGGCTGGCAAATACACTTTCAAAAGGTCATACAATCACAACTGGGAGTAAGGATCAATTTAACTAATCACTCCAAAGGAATCCTTTTAGAGTGAAGTCACTATACATTTGACTAAATGGTAGATACAATCAAATCCATTTTTTAAATTAAGCACCCATAAAATCCCTCCACCACCCAACTCACTAGGTCAATTCAAGCCAGGGTTGTAGGAAAAGGTGGCTCTAAAAGTTTGGTTTAGAAACTGTGCTTTAGTTAATACAATAAAGCAGTTACTCAAGAGCTACATTGCTGGTATAAAGAAAAATCCATACAGAAAGATAAAAAACCCTGAAAAAGTCACTGATACACAGCAGAATTTGCAAGCTCAGCAAATTTACGAGTATGCCATTTTTCAGCCTGCACAGCAGATTTTGCTGTCAGAACACAGCAGCAGAGACTTGTTCATCAGGCACAGCTCCACAATATCAGCATCACTCTCATCTTGGGCCCTGACAAAACAAAAGCTATTATTCCTAAACCATGACAAATGTTCTTTTCTACTTAGAAGGTGACCAAGTTGTCTTAGCCTACTTCCACTTCAGAACCACAAGTGGCTTAACAGCCAACTCAAGCTTTTTCCAAAAACAATGCAACAGAGAAGAACAAATATATTTATCTTTTGCTTATGAAGAAACCCATTATGGTTTACCTGCATTAAAGACATTTATATGCTCCACAGAGTATCTGTTAACTTCAATAACACAGCTCTCCAAACCAAATTGGTATTTTAAATAGTTACACCACCACTAAAAGTCAATATTCTCCCACAATCCACTACTTACACCTACGTAGTAATAAAATTCTAAAGCACTATAACAGCTAATATGAACAACTCCCTATGATGAGCACAATAAAAGTTAAAAAAAACCCACAAAAAACACACAAAAGCAAAACCAGAAAATAATTTACCTGCAAAATACTTTAAAAAAACCTCCCACAAACCACTTCCAAGAACTAAAACTCTCACAGTCCCACAACTTTGAAGCTACTCTCTAACTCCAAAGGGACTGTAGAGATCTTCCTAAAGCAGCAGAAACCCTCTCAAGGTGTAAGTGGCCCCACCTGACACAGAGGCCATTTCTAATGCTTCATTTTCCCCAATTGGTTGCTTTTGTGCTGAAAGTCTCTATTGGCTGAAGAGTCCACATTTCATCTATATAAGAGTCACCAGGGAAAGAAGCAAAGTTAAGCTTAAGCTTTCTATAGAATGTAAGTGTACCTTTATAATTTGAAATCTTTCTATTCCTTTGCCTTTCTGCAGTCACAATGCAGAATGAAGGATTTTAATGCTAGTTTGAAAGGTGCAATTACTTGAAAATGTGTTTTCCTTCTGCCACTTTTCTGCCTGAGAAGATGCAGGTAGGTCATTCTAAACTACGCGCTTAACAAAATGTAAGTTCTCTGTCTTCTGTGTTTGTAAAAAAAAAAAACCAAACGTAAATTAGGATTTTTCTTTTAAGAAAAAAGATCCAGAGCCCTTTTATTATAGGCAAGCCTATACAAACATTCTAATTAATGAGATGTTGAAACTTTTAATTTTTTAATTAAATATGTGTTAATGAAAATCCCTGAGCAGTAGAGGGCAGTGCTTATATACAACATTTACAGAAGCTTCTAACAAGTGAATGTGGTTCTTTTTTTTCTCTGTAATGAATTTATATGTAATTACACATTACCTTCTGCCCCACAGATCCTGTTCTTTGTAAGTCCATATTGATTTTTGAAGAATGTATTATAAAAATCTAAGATGGAGTCCACAAAATCCCTCTTGCAGAGGCAATTTGGGTTTGTAGCCATGGGAGGTAGGGAATCATCTGTGAACAGATAAGAATGATGGATAGTTTTGATCTTCTGAAGCATTTTTACAAGCCATGACCACATCTTGTATTGCTCATAACCACCTTGTTTCTCAGGTGGGATCTGGGGTGGTGTTGGGAACATGGTGAGCTCCTTGATCCGCCTTCCTCGCAGCCATGCCTTGGTCTCGCCAGCGCTCTGCAAGCAGCTCTCACCAATGCTTTCATGAAATGCTTAAAAAAATCTGCCGATGGCACAGGGTAGCACTGATGCATCATGCAAGCTTCAAGATGGGTTTAAGGTTGGTTTTCTGTGGGGATGCACTCATGTGGTTTTGGAGGAACATTTTGCCAACAAATGAAACCTCAGAAGGATGAGTGAGATGGCTGTAGCAGAAGAAAATGAAGTGACACCAAATCTGATGTTGAAAGCAATTAAAAATAGGTGACCATGCACAAATGATGGGGCTTTATTTTAGCACGCCAAAATTCTGAAAGCAACTAGCATATTCAGAAATGTGTTGTATGCATCTAATATTGATCTTCTTTAGCAACTCATATACATTTTAGGAATAAATAAAATTTATTCCTCCAAACATGAACAATCATTAATTCAGGAAGCCTGAAAAACATTGCTATAAAGAAAATGCACATACTATAAATATATACTGCCAGAACTAATGCACAGGTAACAGATACATATTTTGTGAAGAGATTTTCTAAGGATTCAGACCCTTCAATCTCCTCCCCTAATTCTTTCTTTTGGCCTCCCCTACCACAGCATCTGATTGCCTCAGAAGTTCATGTATTGCAATAGTTAGGAATAGCTAAAATGTAGCTTGCAGCATGATTCATGGAAGTGCTTAGAATCAAATACTATTAATATACCAGCCCACAGGAACAGAACACAGTGCATCTCAAAAGAAAAATCTGCAAAGCACAGCAGATACTCAAAGAATCAATAGAAGAACTGTCCTTAAAATCCTACTATGATTTGAAAGAAAAGCAAACTAACATGCTCCTTGGAGCAAGGAAAATTAAAGCTTTTCTGCCACAAGCCATTACTGTGTTTTATATTGTTTCATAACTTCATTATTTCAGTGTCCAGCCTATTACACAAAATATTTCTGCCACAGAAGATAGCGTGGGTTGAAAACTGTTCAATGCTTTTTCAAAAGGTAACTCTTCGTAGAAAAAAGCTTCTTTTTTATTTTTCTAAATGGCTTTTGGAGCTGAAAAAATTGAGAGTTTATTTTTTATGGGTCGTCTTTTCTCCTCGTTTTTCTACCCCTTCTTGCCTTTGCCAGTGAACACAAAACACGGGGAAAAAAGAAAAAAAGAACAAAACCAAAACAAACTTCTTACTTGGGATTTTTTTTTTGTTTCCCACAGCATTCTGAACACTGCCCCAAATTATATGAACTATTTTCAGTAGGTCAATGCAATATCAAAAGAGCAAGCAGTGTGCTTGGAGGGCTGAGCAGCAGCACAGGGATTAGGAACACGAATTACAGTTTCAGGAGAGGACTGGATGATAAGCATGGAAACCATAAATGCTATTCCCTTTCTCTCTCCCTTTCTGAGTAGCATCTGGATGGTTTCCCCAAAGATCAGCTGTGCTTCTCCTTCCTCTCTGTTCCTGCCTTTCCCTCTCACTGACTCAGATAATTTCCTGATTCCTTCTGATTCTGGCATGGAGGAGCTTCACATTTGTGCTCTGTTCCTCTGCCTACTCAAAGCCTGGCAGAAGGTACAGCCTCACATAAACTGGGTGGCATTGCTACTCCAAATTGTTCACAAATAAAACTAACAGCTCTTCAGAAGAGATTGCTATCAGCTTGTGATTAATGTGCATTCCACCATTCAGCCACTAATTACCTTTAAAGAAGGATTTGTCAGGCATTGACAAATGGAGCTCTAATGGAGCTCATCCTACTTTTTAATTGGTGGAAAATCAGCCATCAAGAAACATAGAATATCTGATTTTCCAATTAGATTCTGCTATAGTTTGGA
The DNA here is from genome assembly GCF_000695765.1 of Mesitornis unicolor. NCBI lineage: Eukaryota > Metazoa > Chordata > Aves > Mesitornithiformes > Mesitornithidae > Mesitornis > Mesitornis unicolor. The sequence continues at coordinate 1,504 of NW_010178550.1, read as the reverse complement.
ACGTGTTTTTATTGCAGAGATACGTGCCCAGCTGCCTGAATATTGCTTGGACAACAGGCTGAAAGATCTGTTCTTCACACTAGCAATCACCTTATTTTTCTCCATGCAAATCGACTCAAAACTTAAGCAACAGATTGAACTTACAATTTAATGGAAACTACAACAGTGACAAAGAGTTGCCAATGATAAAGATCAAGAGGGGGACATGGGAGAGCCCCTGTGATCAGTTGTTGCTTGGTTGAGCTGCACGCTACAGCTTTCCAATGAAGTTATCATGCAAAGAATAGCGTGTGCAAAGATGGTGTCAGATGATACCTGCCCACAGGCCACACTCTTTGCATACAAGACAGGAAAGAACAGATACTATTTCTATCTGTCTGCTTTTACTTTTCACCCTAAAAATTATGGAAATTAACATTGGATCCTTGCTTTGGTTACATTCCACAGGGGTGTGAGGTGCAGGAGGGAGATGATTCCAGCATGGCAATGTTTGATTTTACCTCCCTGCACATAGCAGATGGGGCTGCAGAAAATCCCTGTAAAATTTAAATTTTGGAAAAAAAATCTTTGTAATTTACATATGAACTCTTCTGAAAGTTTAGAGAGTGTTACTAAAGGACAAAAAAGATATCCTTAGCTTTTTCTTGTACTAGAAGAACATACCACCATGTTTCCCTCAACAAAGCCAAAATCAAAGAAGAACCTGTGTCAGCCCCCAGGTTACAGTATTACACTCCAAGAGAGATGATAAAATTCTGAATATTGCCTCTTATTTGTATGCTTAAACTGAGACTTCTCATGTTACTGGTTTTGCTTCTAGAAGACTGTGTATTACTCAACAGATAGGCAAGATCATTCTTAAAGCTACCAGGAAGAAGCAATAAATCCTGTTTTCCTAATGCTAAAGAAAGGAAAAAAAGTTCCCCAAAACATGGACGTAGGCACATACATGTATGTATATGTATGTGTGCATATATATGCTTGACATGCCGTGTCTTTAACTCTGGAGTAACAGGTATAGCCAAATCACTGTAGTCCCCTATACCTTAGGATGCTGAAGCAAAATACAGTTCTAACATTCTGCCTACACTCATGGCTAGGATGATTCATAGTCACACAGTTTCTATATCAAGACTAGTGAACATACACCATCACATGGACTTCAGAGCAGTGCCCATCACCGCATATCCAGAACAAGCTTTTTCCTTTCCCTTCCAGATGTTCTACTCTCTAGCCACGCTGGGCACCTTTTCTCACATGTGTTTTTCAAGCACTGCTCTTCAGCCAGTCTTTCTAGCTCATCCAGGGACTCTCAATACCCAAACTCTACTGATCACTTGGCGCTGCTGAAATCAACATAAGCTATACTGAAGGGGGGGCAAGATTCTATCCAGATCCTGCAAAACAGCAGCTGGAAGGAAAAGAAAATGCATTAACCTTCTAAAAAGCCGTGGGGGGAGCAGCTGCAGCGAGCAGCCGGGCTGGTCGGGACCCTCTGCCAGGG
>NW_010178549.1:0-707 GCF_000695765.1 Mesitornis unicolor | reverse complement strand
CACGCCAGTAATCTCACCCTACATGTGCAAGACGGGACTTCAGCTCATACGTCCACCCCACAACGCACGCGTGCCAGCGATGCTCCCAGCCCCGACACGGGGCGATGCACTGCATCGTGCTTCCTTCCTACGCCCCTGCGCTTTTCCTCCTATTCAGTGGCCCAAAAAGAGCTCATGAAATCACTCAAAAGCAGCACGCATTCGCCCATCTCGGCAAAGACTTGGAAACAACATTTTGGAGAGAAAGGAAGGACCGAACCTCCTCCTTGACTATTCCCAAGGCAGATGTGCCCTGATCTGCTTGAAGACCCACAGCAGCATCACCACCGCAGTCGTTTTAAGCTGTGGTTACTTCCAGAAGCATCATTTCGCACCTCTCCTACTCTCCCTACTTCTCCCACTTCACTCCTCTCCCTGCTTTTACTACTACAAGTGTCACAGCGGCACAAAAACATGGATGGGGGAATTAAAAGATGTTAAATGAGCTCAGCAAGAGACAAGCAAGAGGCCAGTTTCCATCTGGCTCAGCTTCCAGGGTGGATGCGGGCTCTGAAGGACCACTTCTCTCTTCCCTTTCACCAGCACAAGTGAAAGGCAGGACCTTTTCTGCCAGCAGCACCAGCTCAACCTGACCGAAAACCCACGCGCGCCAAGTTCGGACCCTGTAAAAACCCGTGCAGTGCAAGAACACCGCACAAAGCCACCGA
>NW_010178548.1:364-11665 GCF_000695765.1 Mesitornis unicolor | reverse complement strand
CATTCCCCAATTTATACTGGAACCTGGGGTCCAGTGGTCCTCTGCTCAGAACATGATAATAAGCACCACCATTAGAGATTAATCTTGCTATCAAATATTACTATCTTCATTTTACACCATCCCTTACTTTTTATGCAAGATTGGACATAGCATAATACTAAATACATTCTAAAACGGCTTATATAGTCCTCATCAAAACAGTCTCACCTCTACAGCTCACCTGCACACCTCAGGAATGAGAGAATTACAAGAAAGGAGAATTCTTACTAGAAAGAAACTGCATCTTGTATAGTTACACCCAGAGAAAAAGTGAAGGGACAAATCTGCACCTGTGAGATTATTTGTCTTCTTCACAAAATGATCAATAACTCCATCATCTGCAACTCACACCTCTGCGCCCCAGGCGACGGACTCGCCCCTTGTGGTGCCATCCAGAGGGCTGCTTTCGGGACATGAGGCAGCACTAAGTTCACACCTAAACCTCTGCTCTCTGCAGGCACAATATGAAGCACAATGCCTAAAATTACCAGATTTTATTTACTTTCCTCTGTCGTGTTTAAATATCTGGTTTTTGCTACTTCTTATAAATGGAAGTATATGCAGTTTTCTCACAATTGCAGTTCTGACTCCATCAAGGTCTTTAAGGAACCTCTGGTGTGCTCTGAAGGGAGAGATGCAAAATCTCCCTCTAACACAGACCAAACCAAGGAGATCTCACTATCTTACTGGAAACTTCCTTAAATTCGGGGTAGGTACAACAACCCTTGGGTTTCACCAGGTACCTGCTGCTTGCATGGCAACGCACTCACATCTGCACACACTGTAACATACAGAGTGCTTCCAGGTGACAAGCGGTATGGCAGGAGATGACCCAAGTACAGAGACATGGATTAGTGAATGGGGAGGGTTGTTGAGACAATTATGACCATGTTGGCTCATGACTACATGGCCAAAGACATGTTAATCCTGGAAAATCCTGTCCCAGCCCCTAGATTTATCTTATGACTCAAGCCTCAGACGTTCAAGCATGGGTTTCTGGATGGATAATTCACCTCTTCTTCCACCCTTTCCATCCATCTCCTAGACACAAGGCTAATCGCATCTCATGTCAGATGTCGCAGCTGCAGCTGGAAGGGCTTCCAACAGCAACTGGTAGGAAGGAAGGAAAGCAAAGAGGAGTTTTAAAGGCACCTAAACAACTACTTTTAATCTTATTTTCCAAAGAGCATTTGCTCCTCCATAAACAACAGCCAGATTCACATAAGCATTTAAGCACCTAATGGCTTATTGATTAAAGTCAGGCAGTCGATGCCTACTTGACATTAGGCAAAAAGCCTGTTTGGAATAAGACCTAAATGCCCTAGATCTGACAAAGAAGTATTTAAGCAGAAAAAATTGTAACCCACGTGAAAAAAAGAAATACGGACTCTTCTAAAAGTAGCGCCGGTAACTATTACTTAAGCTGTTTTCTATTGCACAGCTATCAAAAGCTTTCTATATTTTTCAGAAATTCAAAGAGAAACCAAGAAAGGCATATTAAAGTACACACAATTTATTCACTGGTGATCAACATACATGTTCAGACTCACAAAATGTTGATGTTGTGATTTCCAGAAAGTCAACATTTCTAGTTGCTTTTTTCACTTCTTGCTTTCAAATAGTGTGAAACCATGGGGATTTCTACTCCACTAAAGCCTCTGTTAGAATAACCTGCAGAGATCTTTCCAAGGAGGAAAGAGGGGAGAAGATACTGAAACTGCCTACTGAAAAGCAATTAAAGAAACTTTAACTGACTCTGCTCAAGTGGAGTCTTGTAAACAGCACAACCTTAACCCTGGAAAATTCCAGTTGCATCTTAATTAAAGCCGACAATGCCGGAAGGTAAACTCACGCTATACCAGAGTACTGTAGCGTCCTGCCCTGTGTGCTGGCCCGAGTTGTCAGTTAGGATAAATACTAAGAGCATTAAGGCCACTGTACTTCACAATCAGAAATAGCTTTACAGCAGTTTTCAAAGGATGTAAAACTCACTGAATGGTGACCAAATATAAACGAAGATTAATTCCAGTAAAACCTTCACAGTTATAGGCCATGGGGACAACAAATATGTGATCAGTGGTGCAAGAAGGTTAATGAAAGGAATGACTGCTGGAAAGAAAAAGACTTCTGAAAATGTGTGCTGTCACATCAGAGATGGATTAGATACGGAAAACCAACACAAAACCAGAGAAAAGTGTCACTGCTAGAACCTAATCAAACAACATGCGCTGATTTTTCTAATGCAGTGGGAAAAGCTGACTTTCAGACTTCAGACTCTGAAGAGTGGCCTTTGCCACCTACAGAAATCCAAAGCAAGCACTTCCAGGAGCCTGCAGCAATTTCAGAGAAACTCAGTGCCGTAAAGAGCAGCTTAACCCTACCAGAAGCTCTCATCTTCTGTCCCTACAAGCAACGCAGCCCACAGGAGTGACAAGCTCCTTTGCTGTCAACCTACGCGCGGGCCAGGCTCAGGCCAGAGAGAAAGGTCTGACTTACTGGTACCAGAGTCAGGCCCTGGCTATGTCTCTGCCCAAGCCACTGAAAACAAGACCTATAAGGGAAAATATGGAAGAGGTGTGAATTCACCAGGCAGAGGGCAGTTTTATCCATTTTTATTTAAAGAGGTTAAAAGAGAACAATAAAAATTCAAGCCTTGCAACACTAGTAAATAAATTCTGATACTATCTTGTGCTGAAAAATACTGGTTTCCCTGATAATTTCTAACAGAGCTTGAAATTACCATGGGATTTTAGTATTTTCCTCCCATTTGCCTCGACACCTTCATGCCAGGGCAGCTCTAGGTTGAATCCTCGTCCTCTGGCTGCTCCACAGCAGTAACACACCAATGCTGCCCTGCTGCAGCAAGGAAGGTGACACTTCAGAAGGTCACATCAGTTATGGACTGCTCAGAGTGGGTGACACACAGGAGCTCTCTCACCTCATCAGTCCCCAGAGACATTTTGCCTACCTATTATTTAACATGTTTCAGTTGACTCAGCCATAGATGTAAAAGCCAGCACCAATGAATCAACTGCATTTGCACTGGAGAACGCCAAACCTAGAACAACGAATGGATCTGATCAAAGTCTACAGCTTTGCCGTCTGCAGCGAGTGTTGCACTGACAATTCCTCGGCATGCAAAGACGACAAACGGCCAAGTGAAGCACATGCCTCAGCTGTACCAAACACTGCACCAGAGGACAAAAGCAAGCAGGAACCAACCTCTACACCACACTACTGAACAGACCCTCAGCAAGCATGAACTAACACATTAATAGAGAAAACTATCAGTTAAACTTCTGAGTCTCTGTTGTACTCACTCCGAGAAACAAAGTAAACAAACTAGGCAAAAGAAAAAATTTAAAAAAGTCATCTTTTCAACAGTTACGGTAGGACACAACACTCACATCGGTACCCAAGTTTTTACCATACACCAATAGCTTCAAAACTGCCTCTGCCCTTTTCAAGAGCACAGTGCCAAGAACTTCAAGAACATCAGCAACAAAGCTTATGTATTTCTTCAGAAGTGCAAAGATTTAAAAGCATTTGAAGGTTTGATCTGTTCTAAGACTGATGGTTGACATATTGCAGAAAGGTCAGAAACTTTTTAAGGAGGGCTCTAACACTCTCCCTCTCACAAGTAACCCTGCATAAAATAAAATGCTGTGTATTTGCTACAGAAAAGCTCCAGTGAACACAGCGCATCAGTAAATGCTTGCCACTTAAAAGCACAAGCTAAAAAAAATTTCAAAAATACATATTCCTAGCGCATGTTCATATTGCAGAAGTACAGCTGCACTCTTCCAAGGCAGATCTCACTGCACCACAGGTCACAGAGGTGAGGAAGCTCTGCTCAGCTGCGTCGCATGACCCAGCCCACACACGCAGCATTGTGCAGTGCAGAGCACAGCCCCTCGCGTGACCCATGGCCAGCCCGAGAGCTGTTACGCTAAAGCTTCCCACACACCAACAAAATAGGTGGTTATGTGCAACAGCTGCAATTCATATTAAACTTCTGAGAAATTATGTTCACTTTTTTAAAAATATGAAGCCTTAAAACAAAGTTTTACCAATTACAGTCTACACCTGAGAGTAACTTCATTAACCATGGAAATACAGCAAGCTCCACTTCTCTTCTGCATGGATGTGAAGAACAGATGACCTGAAGAGCAAATGCAATTATCTGCGTTGGAATTTAGCCAGAATGGTAACTCTCGCACAAAGCAGAATTTAGTGACCTGCATGGCATCAGGACACAGGTAAGTCACACTCTTTGATAGCGGGGCTTTTCAGTTTTTGCATGAATGTTGGCTCAGGGCTAATAGAGATCAAAGCATATCACCCAGTGCATCATGAGGATGCTTCTGAAATTGTCCCTCAACACATACCACTTCAATCCTGACATACCACAGCCCTAACCCTCTGCTAAGGTGGCAGATCTACTACTCATTTACTTACAGAGGAAGGAGGAAATGGAAGCTTCACCTTGTTGTCTGTAGCCTGGCTACCAGCTTAGGAACAAGGCTTATTTACTGCTACCCTTTTTCCCTGCTGTCTCCTCCAGCAATCAGTTCACTGGGCAGTTTAAAGACACTGAAAGAAAAAGAAATCTCAAAGAAAAAAAAACAAAACACAACTTTTACAACATAGATGAATAGGCAGGAGAGACAGAGTCTCAATAGCAGAGCCTTTCAACCATCTGCAGCGCATGTAGAGCTCCAGGCTGAATCCAGGATACTCTCTGGACCAGTAGGGATGTCAGTGAAAACATTTTTTTTGGGAAAGAGGAGAAACAAGGAGAAAAGAGAGGCTGGGTTCTACTATTTGAATTGGGAAAGGAAAGAGAAATGTAACAAATTCACAGGAACCTCTCAATTCTGCTGCTTGGCATTTTTAATTAATTGTATTTCAGTGGGTTTTTTTAATTCATGGTATTTCAGTGAGATAAAAAAGCTCCCAAATATAAAGCAGCTGCAAGGAGCTCCTCAGGAAGAGGCATGCATGCTCCTGCAGAAACTGAAGCTACCAAAAACTCTGAAGTACAGCCAAGGGGAACAAATACTTGCAAAGGGAACTCCATAGGCAAAAGCTGGCGCTGACCTAACTGGAAATTGTTAAAATTCAAAAGGTCGTTACAGAATCACAGAATATTAGGAGTTGGAAGGGACCTCAAAAGCTCATCCAGTCCAACCCCCCTGCCAGAGCAGGATCACCCAGACCAGGTCACACAGGAACGTGTCCAGGCGGGTCTTGAATGTCTGCAGAGAAGGAGCACTAACAAAGCACTAGAAACAACCCACCCTTCCTTCTTCTACTGCACATCGAGTTTACAGGGCTACAGTGTCTGCAGCAAAAGATGTCTTTTAATAAAATGATATACCACATCTATGCCTGTCATGGTTTGTAGGTTAAGGATACAGCACCTGCGTGACTCCCACCAATCCCCACTTATGCACTGCTAATAATTTATTAACTCAGGCAAGAGGCCTGAATTCCACACCTCAATAAAAGGCTCTGCCTTTCTTCCTGATCAGAGCCCACCAGGGGATGGATTCTCAGAACCTGTCAGAGATTACAAATTTAACTCGTTCCACCAGAAAGGGGCTATATAGGAACCACATCATAAGGAGAGCACAACTTGGAAGCTATTAACGATAATTATTTTTCCCAGCTGTGAAGGTCATACCAAAATGGGAATTACAATGTACTCCATTTGAAGGCCCCTGCTGACTGCTGCATAATGGGATCACTAGGGACCGTTTGAAGCTTAAGCCTCATCCTGAGAGTTTCCATCTCAACAAGTTACACAGACCCTGTATGGTGGCACCCATCAGTCCAACTCAGAGACTGATTCCACTAGATTGCTTGGCTCTTAGCTCTCCAAGCAACTCCCCATCCTCTCATCCTCAACAGCTTTTGTAGACATATCCGTCACCACAAAAAGCTCACAGTTGCTAAGCACATGAAAACACAGTTTGTTAACATATAGAGGTGAATTAGTTCAGTGGATGCATTTAACATTATCTTCAGACATAAAGCACATATGACATTGCTCATTTGAGGTGATAATACCATACCTTATCACATCTGGTTCTGTGCCTTCATTCTTGTAAGACGCCTGAAGCTGTTTCTGTCGTGTGAGAAGGTCATCCACCAAATTCTGCCTCCTGTCTCCCTCCAGCTGTGTGCTGATGATACTTGGTTAAGGACTAAACTTAAAAACACTGAAAAACTTTAAATTTAGCATATAAAATATTACCCGCTATACATTCTTAAAATACATCACACCTCCTGACCATCAACTAGAGTAACTGTTTTAACTCAAGAAAAGACTGTAACGTCTAAGAAAGGGACAGTTCACATGTTTCTAAGTGAAATCTGCTGTTATTCTAAGCATGTTTCTGAAGTTTACATGTCTCAAAGAAAAAGTTTCATACAGTGACCACAGAGTGATCTTCAGGTCATCATCATCTCAAAGTAACAAGAGAAACGGCAGCCTATTTACTGCCAACTTAGCATAAATACTAAGAATAGCATTTCCCCTTCCAAAATCCAACACAACTTTTCCTTCATTTATTACCAAGTCCTATGCAGTTGATCTTATCTGTAACACTGACAACGTACAAGAGCATTGCACAGGTTAAGCTCAGGAAAGGATGAGTCTTCTTAAAAGAGCTCCAGCTTAAAATGTTACAATATAAATGAGGCAGGCCCAAACAGAACAGAGCTTTCAAAATCAGCAGAGTATTTCACGTCTTATTTCACTGGAGGCTCATAGCACGGACCAAGTGAGTAGTTCCCAGCCAAATGATCAGTGAACAACTAAAGATTTACTTTGAGCATCGGTTTCCATCTGCAATTCATCAGAACACCTCGACAGCCACTGATGCAGCAGAAAAACAATCCATGCAGCATCTCTGCAAGACAAGATGTCCTGAAGCCCTACAGCTTCAACAGGGGACACATGTTTGGTTTTTTTAAGTTCATGTCAGTGACATTTTGAAGGACTACTAACTCTCTTCCAAGTACTGCTGAGCAGGTGATCAAATAGCTGAACTGGTTTCGGTGTTTTCTGCCACAGCAGCAGCATTTCTCTGCTCTAAAGCACTCACTGGACAGGAAAGTTTTGCCCCCGCCATCAGCACAGCACTCAGTGGGGCCGTGCTTAGACCGGATTTCCACTGTACTAAGCTTGAAATTAAATATTCATTAAAACAGATTGCTGATGGGTATCTTCAGGCAGACAGACTGACTTCTTTGACTCCTTAAGCCTGACAATTCCAGCATACGAAAAGAGCAGCAAACCCAAGCCAGGCCACAGGGTAACACTGCTAGAAGAAAACCTGGGATTTCTTTCCAAGGCATATTTTAAAGCGTTTTGACATAATTCTGAAGATGCAGGTCCACTGCTCCTTAAGTCAGCCCAAGTCAGGGCTGCCATGTCCCTGCCCACACCCTGAACAAGGCTCCATCCATTTCACAAGCACCAGTGCTCCTGCAGCCAGCGACGGAGCCCACAGAAAACAAGATTACAGAGTTCTCTGCTAAACAAGTGATCTTAGCTCACAAACCTGCTGCTCAAACACCAGTGTCAGCACAGTATACAGGCGAGATGATGGCAGCTCTAAGATTATTCAGACCATCTTGTTAAGCTTCTCTCTGACACAAGCGTAACCAAAATCAGCCTCATGCCCACCAGCGATGTCCAGGCTCCCAACTCTTCCTGCACTACAGCTGCAATGAAAACACTACAGAACAGCACGAAGTTCTAGCGGCACAGTCTTCTCAAAATGGAATGAGGGAAAAACTCTAACCATGTGGCAGAGCAGTTATAGCGTATTTTTCCACTCTCTCCCACAACACAGAAAGGTCAGTGAGCTGATGTTTACACAGATACATTTGGCGTGTTGATACAGCCCGAAGCAGTGAGTCCTTCAGCTGATCAATCTTCTCTCTCAGATTCTGCAGCAACGATCTGATAACCACATTGAGCTGAAAGGGAAGAAAGAGATTTTTATTTTTCTGGTCTAAGTTATGTGTATAAAATTTAATACTACCACATGCAGGTGACAATATATTTAACTTCAGCTATACTGGTGTGAAGGACTCCATTCTAAACCAAGGAAGCCTGCCTCAGAGCCACAAAGGGAACGGTTCAGTTAACCGGTTTGGACTGCTTACAAAACAATGACAAAAATAGCACTAGTTTTGCAAACACAATTCTAATGCATTAATGTTGTTTAATATGGAGAGCTTGCTTTCAAGTCTTTATAACACACTCCTTTATATGGACAAAATATTTCAGCAAATTTTAATATTTTCCAGCTAGTTTTCCAGTTCTTTTCTCTGAGCTTTAATAAAAATACAGGCATCAGCTTCTTCTGCCACCAGGTTTCCCAGCTCCCAGGATTAGAGGAAAGGTTGCCACAGGCTCAGACATTCCCTCCACTGAACTCCTCCAGACTTTAAACTAAAGGTCCACAAGAAATTCAGACTTCCTCTATTTCCCTTCTCAGCAGCACCTACGACTCCCAACTCTTTCTCACAACCATCCTGCCCAATATTCAGATGTGCCCATTCTTACTGAAAGCACAGTTCAGTCATTCACATTCTCCTTTGCTCCAAGCAAGCTCAAAATTTGCAGAAATCCTCCTCCTCTCTTCCCATCCCTGCCCAAGTTAGGCTGACATTATCCTCCAGGTTTTCCTCCTTAAATGTTATTTATTTTCACTCCAGTTATGTAGAACACACTAGGAAAAAACCCCTGTAACTGTAACTAATTATGCAAGTTATCCTAATTAAGACTTTATGTGCTTCTTGTTTACAAGATATTAATCCTGCTGTGGGCTTTGATGGTTAGCAACCTCAGATGCAACGAGCTAATAACAGAGGAGTATTTGCTTTGACTCTCATTCCTGCGCTCTTGAAGACACAGAGGCAGCACCCAGTCATCAAAGTCTCACTGAAGAGTTGCTGTGCTGCCTAAACTGCACTTGAATGGAGTGGGATTTCCCCAAAAAAATCACCTGATTGCATCCAAAGTTTAAACCTCTCTGACTCAGCGAGACTTGCTCTCAAATGCTACAAACAGGACAGAAAGCAGACGCAACCACGCCGAGGCAGCCTTGAGTGCGTGCAGGCACAGCGGAGAGCTGCAAAATCCACCGACCACTTCCAAAGCCAGGACAGGGTATAAATGTTTTTAGGGAAGTTCAACCCACTGCATACTCTCTGGGCTCTGCAACCAGCCTTCCTGTGCAACCTCATCTGGGTGTTCCTGCTCCGGCAGGGGGATTGGACTGGATGAGCTTTGGAGGTCCCTTCCAATCCCTAACGGTCTGGGATTCTGTGATTCTGTAATTAAAGGTCTTCTCATTTCACAGGTACAGCTCCCGCACTCACGTGCAGGCAGAGAACGCTCCATTTAACTGGTCCAGAAAAGTAAAGTAACAAAGGTATACGGGCCCAAGAAAGTAATCTAACACAGACACCCTCTGCTCCTCTGGCCAGAAACTGCAGTGCCAAAATGAAAGATTTCAGTTCCATTAAAGAAAAAAAGAAACCTATGGAAAGTTCAAGATCAGCTCAATAAAGCAGAGTTCATGGCTGCTAAGTGCTGGCTTGAAATCTTTTCCTACAGGGTTCGGGTTTGGTTGGTTGGTTTTTTCCCCACATTTTCAATTTTGTGCTCTATTTTTTCTTCAGAAATAAGCAGTAAGGTTTTTTTTTTTTAGTCACGTTAATGGCAAAATACTATAAAAATAAAAACTTGTTTACATTCTCTCTGCCAGGCAAACATTGTACAAAGACTTTCTCTCCATTTAAACATTCAGGAGTCACAGACCATGTAACTGCTCAGCTGTGCGTTTCTCAACATGCATTTCTGTTATGAAAACAACCCTCTCGTTGGAAACTTGTTTATAGTAAAATCAAACACTGCCAAATATTCATCTTTAACTGTTAATGGATTAAAGGGAAACTGCACTTGGAAAACACAGGGCATGGAACAAATGATTTTATGAATAAATAAGTCAACTATTTAATGTTTCCATAAAACACAACCCACGAGCGTTATGGTACAAGAAAGACTTCAAACACCACCAATTCAACGTTTTGTTGGGGTTTCTGGGAACACGTCACAGCCTGCGATGATGCCAGCAGAGCTTTGTCCCACACACACACAGAAGGATTAAGCCGCAAGCTTTTTCTTGTCTTCTATTGCTTGAGTATACACCTGTACCATTTCTAATACTGCATCATCTTGAAAGCAGGGAGTTCAATCACCACTTCGAAACACTCCTCTCAATTCTACAACAAAAGAAAAGGTTTCTCTCAAATCATGCTTATTTGGGCTTTCTGGAACCTCATTTCACTTCATGCCAAACCTGAGTCATTAATTAAAAAGCACTGATTACTGTAGAAAGCCTACACAGTTTTCTTGAGCATTTCTTCAAAGGAAAAAATTTCAAAACTGACATTTTGTTTTAAAAGCTGTCAGCAAAGAGACTGGCGAAGAACATTCAGTGATCACACATCACGTTACAGCGCTGGTATAAAGAAGGGCAGAGTCTACAAAATAAATCAGCAGGGTTTTAATTATGCAAATTATTATAAAAGACTACCTCAAGGACTTATACACATTTTCATCTTAACGCAGTCAAGGGAGAAGTTCACAGCACAATCCCTAGGGTGCACAACCAAGCAGGCTCCTACACTTCTTGAGGGAAAGGACGAGGCTTTTAGTCCTAAAAGAAGCAGCCTCCTGAGAATCTTATTTTACTTTTTAAACAGGAAGTGTGAAAAAGTGGAAAACATAATATTCCTGAGTGAGCTCTAACTTCTGCTTCCCATTCATATTTAACTCTGGTCTTATATTTTGTTAGAAATGTAGCTAAAAAGGCTGCAAAATTCACATTTCATCTGATCTATAGCCACTACAGAAAGGAAGCAAGCCAGCCTTGTGGGGAAAAAAATATCTATTCAATATTTATCTGGAAAGGGGTACACAGAAGCTGGTGTGCATCTCAACATCTCCCAGATTCAGGATCTCTGAAAACAGTGACAGCCCTGAGCAGTCAGCAGTGTCTGCCCGACACTGCCACCGCTTCTACGTTCCTCTTCTTGTAAAACCAGCATTAATGCATGCATAAAAGACTCGTTACTGTTAAATCCGACATTATTTTTGTGGTACTGAAAAGCTACTTGTAATTTAGAAATTGTATTCTTGTTATCTTTACAAAAATCATAAAGACCATACCACTA
>NW_010178548.1:0-278 GCF_000695765.1 Mesitornis unicolor | reverse complement strand
CACCCCCCCCCCCCCCCCCCCCCCAGCCACATCCTTCTGCAGCTGGAGAGGGAAACACAACACTTGCAGCTGCCCAGACACATCCAACTTCTGCAAATTTAATACTGAACCAGCATTTAGAGCAGTTCAGAGTCTAAAAACCCCCAGGGTTGCAAGCCCCAGAACCGCAGGCAGAGGGTACCTTAGCCGAGCTGTCCCCATTTCTTTGGCAGCGGTTGCGCTCCTGGATTTTCTCCGCCGTCTCCTGGGCGATCTGGCAGGCGGCATCGTACAGTGGG
>NW_010178547.1:0-4084 GCF_000695765.1 Mesitornis unicolor | reverse complement strand
CTTTTCCAACCGAGCCATTCTGTGATTCACAGATCTCACAGCTGTTTCCTACCTTCTGGATATTAAACCACGTAAAAACCCACAAGCAAACAAACACCAAGGCTTTGCAGCGTCAGTTCCCAACACTCTGCTGTTCGGTGGTTGGTTTGAAAGCCACAGGAACGGGGTCTGTTTTCCTCCCCAAAGCACTTGGTCCAGCAGAGCTTTCTGCCTCCAACCACAGCAAAAGCAAATAACCCCATGGCAGCAGCTGAGCTGCTGCTCCTGCAGATGTCAGGAGAGGGAAGACGCTTCCTCTCTGTCTGAGTAAGATTTGCATTGCAGGACGAGGCAGGGCCAGCAGGGAGCTGGTTTGGGGACAAGACTCAGTCAACTGTCAACCATCAACCCACCTTGTTCGCTCCAACAGCCAGGCAAATAGAAAAAACTGAAATTCTTATCTGAGCTAGTGTAGAAGGGCTTAAAAAATAACCTAAACACCTGTCAGTACAGCGCATGCTTATGGACAGCAGTGACTCAAGCTTCTAGAAAATACTGCATTAAATGTTACGTCTTTTTCCCCTGTCACTCTACCAGTCCCATTCCAACAGCACAATAAGGGAGACTCCCAAGCATCAAAAGACCGAGGTTTTGGAAACTCCATCCACTGGACAGAGCTGGTGCTGGCACTTCAGGCTTGCCTTGTCCTTCCTGACCCCACACAGCTCCTGGGGGTGGGAAACACATCCATACTCTAGTCATCATTTTCCAGCCGGGGCCTTGGTACAGAGACTGAAACAGCAGAGTCCAAAAATGGGGAAAAAGCTATTAAAAATCCCAACCCCGAGTCCACCCACATGGCACAAGAACTCCAATTAGTTCTGCAAGGCTGGCTTAGCAGCTCTGTACAGCAGGCAGAGGGAGGCCTCCCTCTCCTTCTTAGTTTTGGAGCTTTTCTTTAATTAGCCTGAAGAAAAGCCAGTGTTGCTATTTGGATAATCCACGTTTGGCTGTTTATTCAGTTCCTGCAGGAACACGCTGCTCCTGCCTGGGGTCTGCTTCCCAGCATTGTGGTCACCAGCGCCCAGGGACGGCCAGAGCCGGGCACCAGGCACCGCATCTGGAGGAGCCACCACCAGGACCAGGCTGGGCAGTGGGAGAGGAGAAGCCCTGGAGACTCACGGTGTGACAGGGCACAAGAAGACATGGGTACTCGTGCCCATTTCACAAGTGGTTTTTGTACGAATATTCACTAAAATTCACCAGCTCGGAGGATGCACAGCACGGTGACTTCCCAGCAGTTGCTGCATAAGCCCCCTTCTTAGGAAACAAAGCTAAAGACAGAGCGCAGTTCACATGTTTGAGAAGAACTAACGACACGCTGGGAAAAAAACAAACAGAAGACAGGGAAATACACTAACAGAAGAACAGAAACCGTACGAATATTCACTAAAATTCACCAGCTCGGAGGATGCACAGCACGGTGACTTCCCAGCAGTTGCTACATAAGCCCCCTTCTTAGGAAACAAAGCTAAAGACAGAGCGCAGTTCGCATGTTTGAGAAGAACTAACGACATGCTGGGAAAAAAACAAAGAAGACAGGGAAATACGCTAACAGAAGAACATTACAGTACGAATATTCACTAAAATTCACCAGCTCGGAGGATGCACAGCACGGTGACTTCCCAGCAGTTGCTGCATAAGCCCCTTTCTTAGGAAACAAAGCTAAAGACAGAGCGCAGTTCACATGTTTGAGAAGAACTAACGACACGCTGGGAAAAAAACAAACAGAAGACAGGGAAATACACTAACAGAAGAACAGAAACCCACAGATATCTAACCAGAACACATCGGTACAGCAAACAACCTCCAAGTGCCGAGGGTACCTGAGCATCAGATTCATCAGCTGCAGACCCTCGCCCTTCAGGAAGCGATCGCGATTGGAGCTGAGCATGAGGCAGGAGCAGAGGGAGTCAAACAGGTTCTCCATCATTTCCTGCTCTTCCGCTGTGCTGGGGTTGTGCCGTTTGAACACCTGCATGACAGAGAAAGCAAAGTCAGCCCACAGCGGAGGCCCGACTCGGTCCCGTGTGCGAACGTCTCCCATCGCACGCCTGCAGCCCCCGACACGCGCAGGTCTGCGGTCACACACGTCACCCACGCGTCCCCTCTCGTGGCTCTGCTGCCCCTCTCCCTGCCCTGACTCCCTACAACACGTGTGGGGCTGGAGGGCAGCGCAGGGCCTGCAGAGGGAGGGCAAATTCACCCCCCGCACCATTCCCATTGTGGGTACGACTGCCACCCCTAGGACAGCGCACAGCCGAGGGGCTGCTCTGCAGCACCCGAACCCCGCACCCTACGTGGGACAGGGCTGCCTCAAGAAACACAAGGGGACCATCACCTGCAGCAGCCCCAGTGCTTGAGGAGACGGCCAGACTCCATCTCTGCCTTTCCCAATTTGCCACAGAACTGTTTAACTTCCGCGTACCCCTACATTCACATCTGTAAAACAGGGATTGCCCTCACTGTCCGTGGATGATGCACTTGTGCGGACGTCGTTCAGGGCCAATGCCACCACTGAACATAAAACACTGCTCGATGGTGCTTCGGGATCTCGGGACGGCTGGGACAGCGCTACACCCAGAGCGGCTCCACCACCCACCCCGGGCCCAGGCTGCGGAGAGGGCGGGCGCGAATTACTCACAGATAACTGCTGAAGCAGCACATCGATCCCATCCAGCTCCCCAAGCAATTCTCTGTTGTCTAGACGGAGGTGGGGGAAGGGGGAAAAAAAAGAGAGAAAAATGAAGCTAACTGTCAAGATTTTACAGCCATCTAACACTGATGCATCAGCCAACAAAATCAATACGGCCCGGCAGAGTACGAAAGCTGCAGAGGAGGAGGGGGCGCACGCGTACGGGAGGGAGCTTGGGCGAAGGGACGCCACAGGCAGAGGAGAGGTGCTAGGACCTGAGGGAAGCCTGACCCCTGCCCCGGCAGCACCGGTGCCAGAGGCGCCTCTCACCGTCGTTGTTCTGCAGCAGGATCGCCAGCACCTCGCTGCAGTACAGCTTGTTGGCATCAAAAGGCATCTTGGCCTGCGGGCGGAGAAGGAAGGAGACTCGTCAGGGCACGGCTCTGCGTGTTTCCCATCCATCAAACCGCTGAGCGCTACGAGCGACGCTTAAACCAAGCACAACAGCGGTAATTCTGCAGCGTGCCTCGGTGAAGGGCCAGCAGTAACTGTGGCTCAGGGCTGTGTGTGTGTGTTCATGTACACGTGTGCACAAGCTCAGCTCAGATCCTTCACGCTGCCCTTCCTGAGCAGTTTGACCGAAACCCCGGGCACAGGCTCCAGTTGCTGGCAGCACAAAACCTCTTCCCTGTGATCAGGTTCTGTGCTGTTAGGGGTGCACGGGGCTGGTCCCTACCCCAGATGTCCGCACCCATCACCAAACGCAGACTTTCAGAGCATCCATCAGTGTCACAGCCAGGACACGAGATGGGCTCAGCCTGCACAGCCACGTAGCTCCCATTTAATCCATTCCCTCGGTATTCAAATACATTAAAAACAACTCAAAAACAATGAAACCAGAACGCTGAATCTGAAGGAAAAAAAACCCCCCTGAAGGGGGATTCAGAACCAGACCCAGTGTCTGTGTGTGCTGCCAGAGCTACTGCGCCCACAGGAACAGCCTAGCACCGACCGGATAACGCTGCCAACTGGTTTACTGAAGGAATTCAGGAAATAAGCCATTTTAAAAATAACCAGTTACCAGCTCTTTGTATTCCACTGTTGGAGAGGGGGAAAAAAAGCCAAGCAGTAAGTACTGGGCTTAAAACATGTCATTGTTCACCCACAGCTTCCCCAAGGGCAGGACTCCCTGCAGCCCGGCTGAGCGAAGCTGCGCCCGCAAGGCCACGCGTGGCCGATTGCCCCCGCAGCTCAACGCACACACCACAAAACCGTGAGCAGCAGGAGGACCCCAAATGCCACCAAGCACTGGCTTCATTTGAAGCTTTACACCCAAACAATCCCTGGGTGCCCTGCAGGTGATGCATTTACAGCAGGCAGGTACCTCCCGTGGTGGCACCACGCGCTGTC
>NW_010178546.1:389-848 GCF_000695765.1 Mesitornis unicolor | reverse complement strand
GGGGGTGTTATGGAAAGGTTCATAGCCCCTGTAATTTCAAAGCGGGGGACACATTGTGGGCATGCAATTGGGGGAGCAGGGGGAAGTCTAAAAAAAGCTCCTGGGAAGGTCTGATCTTTTTTTTGATCCACCTGGATTGGTGCAGCTGGAAAGCAAAAACCCCCCAACTAAAACAAAGCAAACAAACCCAAAACCCTCGAAGTACAAACAAAAGAAAAACACCCTAAAATTCCCACCCCTTTTCATGCACAAAAACAAAAGGAGGAGTGATAAATTGTCCTGTTGTGGAAAAACACCGAAAAGCCCTAGACTTGTGCATTTTGGAAAAGCTACCTTTTCCCCTCGAATTTTGGGGAAATTTGGGGTGAAACGCTGTCAGTTTGAGCCGCATACTCGGGTGTTATCTGGTGTAGTTGAGGTCATTAGAACCGGAGCAGATTTAAGCTCTGTCCCCCCAGT
>NW_010178546.1:0-234 GCF_000695765.1 Mesitornis unicolor | reverse complement strand
GGTTCCGAAGGCGCTTGAGCAGTGACGCATCTCGCTGCTGCCACCTGGCGATCAAATGTCGGTACTGCAGCTCTGGCCCCGCGTTAGAGCAGCGGGGCGCGTTCTGCAATGCTCGTGCTGCCACCCGGTGCCCAAAGCGCGGTACTGCACCTCTGACGCCGCGCACGCAGGGGTCTCTCCGGCGCTGGGCGTGCCGTTCCCCGGCTGCGGCGAGGCCGTGGTGCGGTGCTTGTG
>NW_010178545.1:0-1118 GCF_000695765.1 Mesitornis unicolor | reverse complement strand
CATTATTCCACCACTTTCTCCTCTATTTCTCCCCCTTGTTTCCTCGTTTGTTTTTAATTTTTAATAATCTATTTTTAATAAATATTTCATTCATTATTCTACCACTTCCTCCACTATTTCCCCTCCTGTTTTCTTGTTGTTTTTTTAATTTTTAATAACCTATTTTTAATAAATATTTTAATTCATTATTTCACCATTTCTTCCTCTATTTTCCCTGTTTTTTTGGTTGGTTTTTAATTTTTAATAAATATTTTCATTAATTATTCCACCACTTCCTCCTCTATTTTTCCCCTGTTTCCTTCTTGCTTTTTAATTTTTAATAATCGATTTAAAATAAATATTTTCGTTAATTATTCCACCACTTCCTCCTCTATTTTCACCCTTGTTTTTCTTGTCGGTTTGGAACTTTTAATAACTATTTTAATTATATTTCCCCCTTCTTTTCCGCAGCTTTTTGACGTTTCCCCCTCCCGCTGCAGCGCTGCGAAAAATCCACAGCGTCGTGAATCCAAAACCCCCCAAAGAACCCAAATTCCCCCCTTTTTTTTTGCCGTTTCTTCGTTATCTGTAAATCGCCGCTAATTCGTTTCGCCGCCTGCACAAAGAAGAGGCGATCGCTGCCTCCGCTTTTCCACAAACCCCCCGGATTTTCGGTCCCCGAAAGTGTAAATTCGGCGTTTCCCCCGCTGCGGATACGCGGAAAGGCTCCGGATCTTTCCCCCTCCCTGTGCCGATCTTGGCTCCGTCCCCGCGGAAACGAAAAGAAACACCTAAAAAAAAATGACAGTAATTTTTATTAATAGCAGCCGTGAAGGAGCAGCCCCTGGTGGCAATAACTCGAGCAATACGAATTATTCGGGGTGAATCGAGGTCGGGACGAGACGGGTGGAAGGGAGGGAAATAAGAGGAGCGTTTATTTTGTTCGGGAGAAATAAAAATCTGGGTCATTTTAGCAGCTCTGGTAAAGAAAGACGAGCGAGAGGTGTGGGAATTTGGCTTGCAACCCTTTTTTTCTTGCTGTGAGGAAATGTAATCTGAATTGTTTACCAGGTAAGGAGTAATTAAATACATAGATATAGATATAGAGTAGATATGGATATGGATATAGAAATAAATAT